>NW_010428771.1:0-13787 GCF_000710305.1 Buceros rhinoceros silvestris | reverse complement strand
GGGGGGGGGGGGGGGGGGGGGGGAGGGGGGAGGAGCACAGTGTACAACACCTTAGCCCTGCCACTTTCTAACTCTAGAAAGAGCGAGAACCTGCGACCTAAGAAACATATCATCAACAGTTTCTGTTCACATAGCCACTAAGAAAATCCTTCACATATAGAAAAAATATGTTCCGGTAATTCAAGGCTGTAACACCAAGAACTGAAAAGCTAAGAGGCTCTAACGGCCTCAGTAATTGATTTATCTTCAGTGAAGAATGAAATTAAATCAAGGTAGTTAACAGCATGACAAAAACCTCACTGCTACAAAAATTATTATAGAAAGACCAATCGTAAACTTTCCTGCATAACTTTTAGTTTATTTCTCGTTCCAGCAGAACTGAATGTGTCTGGTATTTTTTTTGTTGACTGCATATTTTCTTGTCAAATTCATATGTTCTGGAAATAAAATTTGGTTTTGAGCATTTTTTGCAGGAAACTAACTCAAAAAGACACCTCAATATTGCACAGATGCTCTTTTTTCACAAGCACAAGTCAGATCTCGTTCCGCCACAAAAAAAGTATTTTTGTCATTCTACAAAACCAAGCTGCCTGGATAAGTGAACTCAGTTTGATTCTACCAGGCACAAGGCTGTTCTGTTTTGGTCTGCAATTTGTCCATCAGCGTGGACAGAAGTGAGCATTTACAAAAATTGAGGTCACAAGAATTCTAGTTTCCCTTGTTTCCTCATGGTTCCTAGTACACGCCTTCACTACAGGTGATATTTACACCTTACTCCAAGGCCCTTGGTCACGGCAAGTGTGTTTTTTTCTGGGCAAGGAAATAACAAGATTCTCAGTCTCAACAGGACTGGGACTTGCGCAGTCCCGTGTATGGCAGCACACTCCGGAGTACTGCATCGGGTCAGGCCAAAGCGCTGTCTGAACAGAGGTGCAGGTTAAGGCGTGGGGAGAAAAAAAATCGGAACATGTCAGAATTAATAAAGTCTACAATGTTCTACAATGGCAACAGAGGACTTGCCGGTATAATTTGTGATGTAGCTGGAGGTGACTAAAAGAATGCTTTTTGCAAGACTAAGCTGCTTCCATGGTAAGAGGTTTCGTCAATCTAGACTTAGTAAACCAGACAAACTTCAACCACAGCATTGTATGATTTCATGAATGATTACAGAATAATTAAAATAAAACAGAAGGAAAAGTTTTGTTGTTTTTCCAATAAGGCTGCTTAAATTATTTCCCATTTACATATATTTAACTAAGGTTTAGGATAAAACAAGTTTGCTTGTTAGTCATTCAGCCTCTCCTCCTTTCAGGAGTGACTGAACTAGTTGCTGCAAGAGTACTTAGAGGACTTGTAGCAAAGCTGGAGAAAACTTTTTTGCTTCTGCCGTTAAAAAACAAATACAGATTTGTAATGGGGGAAAAAAAAGACTAGATTTCTTATCATCCTAAATAAAAGAAATTAAAATTTAAACAAAACAAAACTAGCATCTAGACCCCAACTGCAGTGTTAGCGCTCTGGCAAAACTGCAACACAACACTCACCACAATGGAAGTCAAATCCTCACTTTCAAATCGACCAATCGCCAGTTCCATTGACCTGTACATGGCTGCTGAAATTCGCTGAGTGATGAGTCGGTTCAGGTCTATGGACCTACCAAGAAGCTAAAGAAAAAAAATGTTATGAAGTTTTGAACTGAACGTCGAATTATGGAACAAGCTGGACGAGGACTATGAGACTCCACAGGTAAACAAACTCTCACATGGTGAACTTGCCTTCCAAGCATGCAGAAACAAAGCAGATGGGCAAAATTTATAAATTCATGAACAAATGAGGTACTACAATTTACATCCCAGTTCTCACAAAAAGAAGTAAAAATATCACGTTGCATTTACATCTAAGCATTTATATCAGCATTTTATGCTTCCATGACATTGTGCCAACAACATATTGAAAAAATGGTAAAAGACAATGGTAGGAAGACAATGTTATCACACCTGACGTTCCTATTTGGCTTGCCTTTGCTTAACCGCAACACACATTTGCATTAAAACAGGATCTATGGATTTTTTTTCTTAATTTACTCCTTCACATAACAAAAAAAAGCTGATCTCAAATTTTAGTTATGCCACTTAGATGACAGAACATAAAGCACAGAAAGAATTTTATATACCTACATAAACCAACACCTTTGGAAAGTTACCAAGCAACTCAAACACAACAGAGTACGAGTTAACTCACTTGGACGTGTCTCTGTTTCAGCAGTGTCTCGTAGCGGTTGGACTGTAGCAACTGAATGGTTGCTCCCTGATTCTTGCATTCTGAACGTAATCGTTTCTCCAGAAGTAGGCTATTAAGAAAGGAAGAAAACACTTGAAGTATATTACACAGCAAAGCCGAGCAGGAATGCACGAATGGAAGTTCTCACTTCTGGATTAGCTACCTGCCAGCCATGGCCTTGTAGTACGCAAATATTTGGTCTGCCAGCTTGTAGACGAATTGGTCAAAACATAGGTTTACCTTGGGGGGAAAAAATTGGGTGTTTAGAGATACTTAAAATGAAAAAGAGGGAAACTTATCCAAGACCTCCCACTGTTTATCAAACATAATCAGAAAGTGAATGCCTCCAAATTGCCCAGTACAAGAGAAGATGACCTTCAGTTTTCAGCACTAATGTGAGGAGTTTTGCACAGCTCTACAGGTTTCCTCACAACATATCACCCAACCATTTACCCATCTTCTGGTATTTCTTTTCAGTTTGTTTATCACCTCCAACTGTTCCGAATCTCTTATAATAGACCTCAGCCTTTAGCATCATTTTCACATTCAGGTACAGACTCTTTTTCTCCAGGAAGTAAGGTTACTTTACCTCTGCCTCAATCTCATCATAGAGGAACTGCTTCTTAAATTTAGTAAGTGCGTAATGAGCACTGTCATTATAAAGGTCCAAAGAATACAGAACATATCTGAATGAAAAAAAATTAAAAAAAAAAAAGTTACATGCCTGTAGAAACTATGGTTCTTAGGATGGTGCAGTCAAGATGTTGTAAGCCAGTCAATACTGTAATCTACATACGGTTCATGCAAACAGGATCATTTTTTTAATTTGAGTTTATGTAAAGACCCATCAGTTTCTCCTTTACATCACAATTTCTCCCTTAAGAGTCTTTTGTTAGTTCAAGAAATTGTTCAGGCAAAATTCAACTATGCTTTTACTGCTATGCATTGTATTTGACATCTTTGAGGAGTAAGTAACCAATTAAGGCAGTCACATTATAACAAATGCTAATCATTAAGAATAATCATTCAGTGGAAGAGCACAAGTAGGTCTTACTCCATCATTGATGCCTCCTTGGTCTCCAAGATATGGTCTGTCAGAATCCAAGGCATGGACATCTCAATGGGAAACTGGATTCTTCTGCCCATGGTCAGCTCTAAGAAGAATTCCCTGAACCACAGCTGGGACAGATCGCAGCATTGCTGCAGGGTTTCTTTCAGAATAAAGAAGGAAGAATTACACTTCTTAGAGAAATACATGAGGAAATAATTCAACTACGATTCTGATGATGCAACGTGAAATAAAAAAAAGCAGGCGTGAGTCTGCTCACAGCAGATTGAGGCAGAGCTGTACATAGGCCAAATATGTAAACCAAATTCAAAACATAAAGCCCATGACTTTTTCAAAGAGTTTTGCACCCCACTTTGGCCCCCAAAGTCGTGCCTTATTACAGGAAAAAGCATGGAAGTGGACCAGACTACCAGTTAAACAGAAAAACTATGTGCACTGAAAGCGGGATTTCTAGTTTAATTTCTCATTGGGGGCTAAGAAAGCCGTACACTGAACTTGGGAAGCAGCAGGCGAAGGAGATAAAACTGCACTGGACCCACCAGTACCATCTCTACCTCTGGAGGACTGAATTGCTCCACATGTTCCCATTGATTAGATGGGCAAGAAAGGACGGACAGACATATGAAGAAGGGATTAAAACAAAAATTTTCTCAGGCCGCTGCCAAAGGTGCGGAGATGTGCTTCTCCCTCTCCAGAAAACGCTAGGCACAATCCTTCTTTTGCAGAAGGCTTGAGAACCGAAATGGGAACGAGCATTTTACACTAAGATCTTCTGAAGACCTTTTGAAGTGCTGTTCCCCAGTAGCATTATGACTGACATTAACAGGCTCCCCCTTCTCTGAAGGTAAAGGAGTCTGGCAGCAAAACAAAAACAAAAGACAACACAGCATGGTAATGACAAAGACTAGATACATTTAATGTCAGTAGGTGAATTCTGTAGGACAGCATGTTTCCGATTACAATTAACTAAATAGTAAGAGTAGTGAAATGACACCAAATTTACCACAACAGAGAATTTGTTTCCTCTGTACTTAAAAACAAGCAAAACAAGTCTCCAAAACCACAAAAAACTACTTCCTTTTCAAAATTTCAATGTGTATAGGCTTATCTGCCCCTTGTTTATATAAATACGTACATTAAAAAAAAATAGAAAAGGGATGTAACAATATGAAATTTGATGCATTATAAACAAATGTGTAACAAGTCAAAATAAAAATCCCACCACAATACTGAACATCTCGTCTCAGAAAAAGTTCAGACAGACCACGGCTTTTGATAAATAAACCAAAGGTCAGTTGACTTAGGCAATCGGAAACATTTTCCAGGTCGTGTTAGAGGTGTTAGGACATGCTAAGCTGGACACTGATCATCTGCATATCTTACCACTGAAATTTATCAAATGAGTGTAGAAGAAAGACTCGCGATGGAATTTTTCTATGTCCAATATGGTGGGCCCCTCAAGGCTACTTCTCAAGGTTTTCTTGGAACCACTTTTGTCAGCAATGAGGGACTCTAACATAGTTCTCACCATGTAAAGCTGTATCATTAAAGGAAACAGTTGTGGTGGAAAGAGGGGGGGAAAAAGGAAAATACACATGGTACATTAGTTGAGCAACACTGAGAATTACTAACAGTAAGCGACTGCTCCACTTCAAATTGAAAACTGGCACTGTGTGGGTAAAAGCCTTTCAGGCGAGAGGAACAGATGCAACACCAGCCTACACACCAGCACAAACGCCTACCCATGCCAAGGGGACCTCCACTGACACTTAGCAGCAGACCATTTGTAGTGGAACAGTTCACATCACCACAAAAAGTAAAAGTAATAAGTAATGTCTTACCACCAAAGTTTAAAAGAGGCGGATAGATGTAGGACTGCCTCAGAAACTTGTGTGTCACATGCAATAGCTTTTCCAATCCCAGAGACTTGAGCTGCTTCAACAGCTCAGCAGAGTTTAAGGACTCTGTCATAGTGCGAATCATGTAGAGCTAAAAACCAACAGACAGGGGCAGGCAGGGAAGAGAGAATCCGTTAATAAAAACACATGGGTAAATAAGGAAGGGGAAACAGAAGCAGAAAAAACGTGTTAGTTTGTTAAAAATGAAAAGCAGCACAGTAAGCATGCAGAGGAGGACATACAGAAAAGGTTTCTACGTTCAGAATAATCACTACAATCCAGTGCTCCTTCAAGCAAAGGGAAAAGTTTGTCTTCATTTCAGAGGATTCTTAGAGCGCAATTAGCTGCTCAGATGATTGTGCAGATTTCCCAGTATTACCAATTTGTACATAGCCAATTTAGAACTGCATGAAACTGAGAAAAACCTATCAATATATCCAACCTCCCTTCCTCCAGTTAGCCCAGACAGACAAGCGTGCCAGCCCAAAAGCAGGAAAAGCAGACAGAATCATACAGTCTAAACAGCCTGCTGCACCCTCAGAAATGAAGCCCTCAAACATACCAAGTATAGGAGAAGCACGCTGGTGGTGATGTTTTTTTCCCCCCAGAAAATTAGAAATCTAAACATTTATTTCCAGTTCCTCAAACAAAATCTTCATTAAACCACAAGATAAACAATTTTATCACACAAGATTATTATCCATATGTGCTCTCTTTCCCACAGATTTTAGGTATTAAAATATTGTCTTTACAAACCACAGCTGCCTTCAATTTTTCACCCAAAGTGCTCAGTACCTCATTTTCTTAGATGAGCTATGAGTACCAGACCATACACTCTCCAAACAAATCCACAAAGAAAATAAAAATAGAGAATTATATGGAGGTATCAAGAATGAGCATCTAAGTATTGAATTCCAATGACTACGACAGAAAACACACTTAAAATATCTTAAAATATCTCATTTTATCAACAGCAGCAGTTTAAATAGATTTTAATGAGCAGTTTTATCATTCATTACTGAACAGTGTCAGAAATTTTCAGAAGTCAAATACTCTCCCATATTTTACAAGCAGTCATTTATATTTTAAACATATTTTTAAACTACATAGACATCTATTGAATGAGATTTAACAAAAAAAAACCAAACCAAAACAAAAAAACCAAAAACCCAACCCCCCAGCCATACCAGAGATAGGAGTCAGTCCAGATCTAATCCAAATAGTTCCAAAATATTATTTCAAAAACATTATGAGCTCAATGAAAAAATATTTTTCCCAGGAAGTCAAATTAAGGAGACTGAACGTTTGGAAAAATTATGCATCAGAGTAGAAAGCGACAGCAACCCAGACAGAGGATTTTGGTTAAGTACATATAATTTTGTAAATATAAATCCAATCAGAGTAGATTTTTAACATTAAAAAAACCCCGAAAAAAACCAAAGCCTGCAATTTTTAAATAGTTCAGGACAGTGAGAAAACATTTCATGCAATAATTATTGACAGATATCACAACCACCAGACAGGAAAATACCTGAGTGCTGGAGGGTCCCACTGCACGTCTCGGGACTTTGATGTCAAAGCCACTTTTGGGGTCCTTCTCTCCCCTTAGAGCTGGGTCATTGAATGGCTCGTGACCTGCTTCCCAGTCACAGACTGTCTTTCTGATGGCCTGCAAAACACTGAACATAATTCATACTACTTCAGACCAGTATGCATCCCAGCGCACTGATGAGAACATTTTATTTTTTTAAGCACTCTTCCACAAGCACAGAAACTTTGCAACAGCATTTGGGAGCTTGAGAGATCTCAGAGCAACCGCAGACAATTTCACCAACAACTTCAAGATTGCCACAGCCACAAAACCATCACTCCATCACTCTTTTTATCAGAAATAATAGTGCAGAGCCCTTCTCCTCTGTCAGAAGAAAGGTGACCTCTGAAACCCATTCACCAGAGACAAAAGTAATTTGTTAACAATTCACCTCTGGGATCCTTAGCAAGCGCATCAAGCCATTTTGTTCTCCTAAACCATGGAAAGCAAATTATTCAATCAAACCAAAGTAGATTATTAACCAAACTAGAGAGAGACAATTTGGGCTTGAAACGAAGAGCAGCAGCAGGATCCCAGCAGAACTCCAGGATTCAGCTAGAATTTATACAAACACCTTAATACTTCTACCTCCAGATATTGAATTGGACTTCAGATACTTGTCAGAAACACAGCCAGCCGTAATCTGTGGCATGTCGAATGATCAAGTAAATGTCTCTTCCCAAATCTGAGCAGGTATGTAAGTAGTACTTCCCTATTTCATAAAAGTCCCTCAGATAAAAAGACTCTCCCTGCAAATGTGACAATTTGGAGTAATTTGTTTGGTTTTAGCTTACGACAGTACTTTTGTGGCAATCAGAGGACTTACCAATAGCTTAACTAACCAAAGACTTTCACCTCTAAAAGCTCTGCAATAAAAAGTGGGAGTAGATAAGTGGTAAACAAGTCGAGATTAAAAGCGAGCAATCAAGGACAAAAAAATACAGTCAGAAAATGCTACCAATCAGTGTCGGAAGTTGGAGTACTTGGAGGCTAATAAGCCAAAAGCAGCAGAAGCTGAGAAAGAAGGCTAAGAGGGCAGAGATAAGACTATGGGGTAGAACGTAAACATGAGACACAAGCAGAGGAAACACCAGAATCATAAGGAAGGTGGACAGTAACACCTTTCTTCAAAATAATACTAATCTTGCTTTTAATATTACAATACTTATCTTTCCTTAAAACAAAAACAAACTACAGGGAACCTAAGACTTCCTGTGGTAGTCCTAAGTGGCTCAGGACAGCCCGGACTCTTAACCATAGCCATGTGGATAGCCATTCATTTTTTACTTCAGACTTGATTTCAACTTCCCGTACACGCTCGATCAAGCTAACTTTGAATCCCAGACAGGCTAGTAGGTGAGTACAGATTTAAAGAGGCAAGATTTACCAGCTGTGCACTCCTGCAGCCAAATTGGTAAGATTTGGGGGAAAGAATATAGGAGAAATGAAAACAAGAATGCTACCTCTGAATGACATTTTTCTTCTTTTTAATGGCTTGTCTTAACGGCTCTCTAAGTGTGACCTGGGCAAAGTCCTGAAGAGCTGCATAAATGGTATGGCGAATGGCATGATTGAAAACGCTTTCCATCCTTCCCATCAGCACCTGAAGACCTTTGATCATGGCAATCACCTGCAAAAAAACGCTTTGTTTATTTTTCTTCTTTTGTTTGCATAAATGTTCAAAAAGCCCATTTTTTTAAATACAGAAAATGAGAAAAGGGAAATTAACAAGTTCTGAAAGGTAAAGGATAGTATTCCTGTGCTGCTCCTACATATTGAATGAAGGAAAACATGCTCTTTCAGAGTCAACACAGGGCATGCTCTTTTGTTGCACTGGGTATATAGAAAATGCTTATACAGAATTTTCTCCTTTGTATAGAATTAATCTTTGGAAAATCCCTGTAAAAAAAAAAAAATTATCTTACCTCAACCAAAGCGAACTTCTCCTCACTAGTATAATTGTATCTTGTTGCCCTTTCATACTCTTCCGCATTGTCAGGACAATCTTTGTTAGAATATTTGTCAGTTGGGTGTACCAGCTTCCACGAATACTGCAATTCACACAGCAGAATAGGGAGAAAAAAGATGAGGGCGGGGGGGAAAAGGCCTGAGAAACACAAAACATAGCTGGACACAGATAACGTGCTTTAAGAACTACTCCAGTGTTTTCAAGAATATCTGAAAAATAAGATTTAGTACTATTCTCCAAACATGCATAAATTCTGAAACTACTAGCTAGTGGAAACACCAAACATGTTTTCTTGAAAGCCAGCAATCCTGTATTAGCTCAAAAAATGCAATTCACACTCTGCAGGTAATGCACTTCAGGTATTTTTTAGAGGACATGCTGGCATAGGCAAAACTTTCTTCTCCACTTGAAGCATGAGAAACACTGGGGTCTCTACCCCAGAGGATAAGAAAATAATCCATCACACCCACACGGTACATCCAGTGAAAAATCCTAGTCACATTCAAATACAATTTTCTCACAGTTTGAGTTCAGGGAATAGTAAGGTCTGGTTGATATAACGTTGGCATAACTGTTAGATTACAGAGCAAGATAAATTTCTCTTCTATAATGGATTAATATTTGCAAGATTTACTTGTGGCGAAGAGGATCATCACAGCCTGCAACCTAAGTCCTACGAAGAGGACTCTGGGGAAATTATTAAACAAAGATGATGTATCTGGGGCATTAAGTTGACAGGGTATCAAACGTATGCTGAAACTTTTTATCTGAACACTCTGCATGTAACGCGGTTCATGGATACTGAGTGAATGCAGAAGACAGGTAAATAAGTAGCGTATTCCAGATCAGAATAAATTCTTAGTAGGAAGCTTAACATGAACTTACATGAGAAGCACTTAAGGAAATGCATACAAATCAGAAAGACAAAGAAAAGTAGTGATAAAAAAAAAAACCCTACTATGGTCCTCAGAGGAAGTTTCTTCTGGAACAGAGCTAAGAATAAGAGACTTGCTACAGAGATACAATAAAATAGGAAGATTGTCACGGTGAAGAGAGAGACTGAATGCAGTAATTTGGAATGACAGAAATAAAAGGAGTGAGTCTGGGAGCTGCAGAGGCCAGAAATAGATGACAGCAACCTCCCTTAAGAAGAAGAAAAGGAGAACAAGATTTTCACCATTACGTCATATACTGTTGATTTAAATAAGAATAGGATAATACAGGGAAAAGCATGACTTATCTACTGGCTTTTAAAAAAGCCAGTTAAAAATACAGAAGAGAAAGAATGAAAACTAGGTCTCTAGCTATGCCCACTCTGACCACACTGCATTCACACAGTGCAAAGGACTTGATGATCCCTCAGTCAGCAGGGCAGAGGAGAGGCAGATCTGACTTCTCTCATACAATACATTGTCTGCCTCAACACTTCCTAGAATATGCTCTGGTGCAGGTAAGACACGCAGCTTTTATTTCAGTGTCTGCATCATAAAAAAGACTCCTGCATCCTCCTGTTCAATTTATGCCTTAAGCAGTTTCTCATTGGGAAAAACACAGTCACTTTTTCTAACTGGCATCTGTTTTTTAAATAAATTATAAAATACAGAGAAGCAACTCTGCAGATTCTTCATTTCCTGTCCCTCACCTCCTCTCAAATCTTCCTTTCCCCACATTTACTTTCCTTTTGTCTAAAAGCCTAATCTAAAGGCAAAGGGGGCCTTTCCACCCATCCCTGTGTCTTTAGTTAAGACTTTACATGCTTCGATTTACTAAACGATGATGTCTAAACATAGGCAGTTGAAGTTGTTCTATCACCTCCTGTGTGACTGCATGTTGGTATGGATATTTATAACAGAATATAATTTTATACACGTTTAGTGGAAAATAATGAAGTCTTAGCCTACAGAACGTACGTATCAAAAGCAACATAAAAACATCTGATCAAGGCTTGATCACCTATCCATTAAATATAAGAAGTTAAATGCACTGTATGAGATTGTACGTGCTACTGGATCTTCAAAGCAGTGACATTACTCCCAAGAACTTCACATGCCGCCTTCTGAGAATGTGGCTTGGAGCAGGAGAGGAGGAGTGAAAGAAAAGGGGAATTAAGGGAACAAAACACAACACACATTTCATTCCATTAAAGCAAAGCCTGTCCAACCTCACCATGCCGCCTCTTTTTCATCTAGTTTTATTCAGAGATAACATACCACTTCCATGACATGTGCACTCCATTGGGAGAGAAGCTGCAGGCCTTGGAGAGAGAGATCAAAGAGCTTCCGATACTCTGCATCTGTTTTCTGAGCTTCCTGCCGACCAGAACCAGTCACCACCTAGAACATAATTAAACAACATCAAAAAAAAAACCAAAACCCAAACCCACATCAGAACATGCTGTATACAGCATCCGTAGCCAAATTTCTACACGCATTTCTTTTAAGCATCAAAACAGTATCATGTACCAACACCTGCATTAAAATCAGCTTTTTCTTCTGGAGAATTACACAGTTAACCTTCGTAGGTTTTGGTCAAGTGATGGAAACCACTGGTATCCCTAATCACCATAATATTGCTTCAGATGAATTCAAGAGACTAATTATATATACATTCTATATATATGGTATAGGTTCTATGTATGCATACATGCGTGTATAACATGTTGTGGTTTGTTTGTTTTTTTTTTTTTAACTAATCTCTTTTAGTTTCATTTAAACTGCTATGAGCACCTGTTTGGAGTAAGGGCTGGAAAACCTATTCCAAAAGAGGCATGCCAAAAGTTCTAGGATATATACCCTAGATACAGATAGACAGACAGACATATAAGCAGAAGACTACTGCTGTTTGTATGATGAATCGTTATTATTTAAAATTTAAATAGTGTAAATATTCGGAGACTGGGTACTAGCCCTGCAACCAGCTTTTTCTTGATTCAGGTGACGAAGCTTTGTCATTTACCTTGCCTAAGGTTTACCTGCTCTTCAGAGAATTAATGAAAAACTGTTCATCAGTGACATGAAATTCACACGAATATCTCTAATCCCACACACCTCACTGTTGCTGTAACGAGCCAGTTCTGATATGAAACGCATATGGTCTTCTCTGATTTGGATCATCTGCTCACATATATTGTACTGGGGACTGCTGCTGGAAGACGTGCACGTCCATCTGTTTCAGACAACAAAAAACCCCACCTAAATCAGTTTAAGCAATAACGAGTGCAACTGATACCGCAAAGAAAGAACCGCAATGCATGACTTTTTTTAAAAAAAAATTTACTTTCTCCTCTATTTGGGGCCTTTCCTCTCCTCACACCTCTACCTCTGACTTTGCACAATCCATTAGTGGTGGACTGCCCTTCTGAGTTCAAACAGCACTTCTTCCAGGTTTTAAAAAACCCTTTCTTCTTTTCTGCATTTCTTTAAAGGTTGCTGCTATGAAATACAAACTGGCAAACTCCTCTCTTCAGAAGCAAATGCTTAGGAACACGAACAAAAAGTACTGAAAGGCAGGGCGGAAGTATAGGTATAGGCTGTAAGATACATCTAGCTACCTTCAGATTGGTTTTCGTTATTCTTATTTAACTATGAAGAGCCTACGGTATGCTCCCAACTATAAAAAAATGCATTATTACATCTATCAACGTGTTATCAAGAGGGACACAGAATACATGCTACCAAGAATGTCGTGTTAAGTAGCCTCACATTTTAGTAGCTCAGTAGGCCCACTGCTGTTGATTTTCTCTTAGCAATTACATGCAGGTTATGTCGGTTTTTTCTGCAGGAATTAAAATGCAAAGCGCTGCATTCTAAATTCATGTAACTGCATGGAGGGAAGGTCTTGGAGGAGCATGGAAACATTCACTAAAAGCAATAACCATAAACCGTGGAACTATTTATGTAAGAACTGGCTGCATTTTCCAGCCATTTTGCTGTGCTGCACACCTAGCCAAAAGAAAAAAAAAAAAAAAAAAGAGGGGGGAGACAAGCTGAATTGCTGCTCCATATACAATATATACATGCCTATTTACCCATGCACTACTATTGCTCACCTTGCTTAGTAAAATCCTTCATTTCTTTTAAAGAAAGTTTTGTATTTAAAGGAAAAAATAAAAATTAAATTAGTGTAAGATAAATTAATTCCTCCAGCTCAGGTGATAAGAAATGTCACAGATGCAAGAATGAGCTCAGCAACATAGAAAGGTCTTTGAACAATCCACTTCTTCAGGTTTTTTTATTGTGACAAGTACACTGATAGTAAAATACCCACACCAAAAAGTAGATCAAGGAGAAAAATCCGATTAAAATAATTACCGCAGACCCACAGACCAATGGGTGATTATGAAAATACACTCCAAGGGTCTGACTTTCCCCAGCCCAAATGCTCCCTTCTTTGTTTCCTTTTCACCCTTACCTGGATTTGTTCTCCTCATAATGGGCACTGGTCTTAATGTATCTTGCAAGTTCAATTTGCATGTCGCCAAACAGTGGGACAACCTGCAACTGCTGTACACAGGGAGTAAACCAAATTAGATAAATTATTACTCACAAACCTTAGTGAAACGAAACCATTATTTGCCCATATGAAAGCCCAAAGCAACCCTTATTCTATTTAATTATAGTTAAAATGCAAGGGTAATTGCCTTTAAAATCACATATTAAGAAACATCTGTCTTAACCAACCTTAAAGAACTTGTCTATCTTGGCCAAATTTATCCTTTTCTTTGCATCCAGTTTATAGATGTTACTGACACTTCCATCCATCAGGTACAATCCAAAGCCCATAACCTGAAAAAGAAAAACAAACCTCTCCTCAAAAGGACCTCAGAGGTAAAACTTGCCGCATTAATGATTCATATCATTAAAAAAAAGTAGTACTTTAAAAACACAGACCTGAAACACCCACCCTCCTTCAAACAGAATGTTTTCAAATACATACTTTGCTTATTTAGTAGTATTCTTATTATATAAATTTATAATATTT
>NW_010428770.1:497-1787 GCF_000710305.1 Buceros rhinoceros silvestris | reverse complement strand
GTGATTGTGAGACTTCTCCCAGCTGCTTATATTTTGTCTGCCTGTTCATCCTGGTTGCGTGGTCTGTAACAGACTCCCACCATGATATTTGCCTTGTTGGCCTTCCCCCTGATTTTTACCCATAAACACTCTACCTTATAATCATCACCATTGAGCTCTAGACAAATAAAACACTAACATACAGGGCCAGTCCCCTCCCTCTCCTTTCTAGCCCGCCCCTCCTGAATAGTTTGTAGCCACCGAACGCAGCACTCCAAATGTGCAGATCGTCCCATGTCTCCATGATGGCAACTGTTATCATAGTTTTCCTGCTGCACAGTGGCTTCCAGCTCCTCCTGTTTGTTGCCCATGCTGTGTTCATTGGTGTAGATGAACTTCACTTGGGCTATTGAACCCACCACCTTTTCAGGGGGAGAAGGCGTGATTCCTGCCTGACCAGTCCCAGGAGCTACCATGATTCCTAGCTCATCAGTATGCCTTGTGTCTACACTATTTCTTGGCACACCTTTCCCTATCTCCTCTGCTGTGGCAGACCCAAGGAGCTCACTGGCACACTGTCCCGCAAACACTTGTGTGCTGCTCTCAGGCTTAGCTCCAGTGAGCCTGGTTTTATCCCTTTCTCCCTCCAAATCTAGTTTAAAGCTCTTTCAATGAGCCCTGCCAAGGATCCTGTGCAAAGATCCTCTTCTCCCTTTGAGACAGATGTACTCCATTTGTTGTCAGCATGCCTGGCGTTGTGTAAACCTACCCATGATCAAAAAACCCAGAGCCCTCCTTTTGGCACCAGGCTCGGAGCCAGGTATTGACCTGGTGGGTCTTCTGTTTCTTCCCACATTAATCCCTGCAACTAGAGGGATAGAGAACAACACTTGTGCTCCTGATCCCTTGACCAGTTGTCCCAAGGCCCTGAAGCCTCTCTTGATTGCCCTCAGACTTCTCATTGTGAGTTCATCACTGCCTACCTGAAAAGTCAGTAACAGATAATACTCTGAGGACTATACCAGGTTAGGAGGCTTTCTCACCACATCCTTAACATGGGCCCAAGGGAGGCAGCAGACTTCCCTAAGAAACGGGTCAGTTCTGCATATCGATCCTTCTGTTCCCTTCAGAAAAGAGTCACCTGTGAAAATGACCTGTCTCTTTTTCTTTGTAGAAGTGGTTTCAGTGCTGGGCTTGGGCAGGCTTAACCTCAGCAACTCTTCTGAGCTAGACAAATCATTGTTCTCATTATCAATCTGGTTCAATAGGTGTGATAGGGCCTCACACCTGTTATGTAAGGGCATCTGGGAA
>NW_010428770.1:0-303 GCF_000710305.1 Buceros rhinoceros silvestris | reverse complement strand
TCTGTTGGACAGGAACTTGCCCCCTGTCCTTTCAGTCGCTATGTTCAATCCAGTGGAGAGGGGACAGTGAGTACTCCATATTATGTACCTTGTGTGTTTTGGGGCCTGTCTCAGAGAAGACAGGATGTTGTCCCTGTGATCAATCTCTTTCTCATACTCCCTGATACTCATCAACCTACTCACCTGCTCCAGGAGCTCTGTCACTAGGAGAAGGAGTTCCTCTACCTGGGCGTACCTCCCACAGGGCTGCTCAGGGATGCCATCCTGTACCAGTGTCTGTTACGAAAATACCCCGCAGACAAT
>NW_010428769.1:20454-20706 GCF_000710305.1 Buceros rhinoceros silvestris | reverse complement strand
CGGCACCCGGGGACTCCCTCGGGCCAGCACTCGGCAGCCTGCCCGGGCACCGCCTGATCCATCACTGGCCCTGCCAATAAACAAGGGCTTGTCCGAGGAGCCAAAGCCCCTTCGGAGGGCGGGAGCGCAGCCCGCAGCCCCCCGCACTGCGTGCAGGGGTGCGTCAGTCACCTTCTGCAGGAGGCGCGTCCGACGGCTGTCTCCTGCGCTGGGCTTACGGTGGGGCAGGAGCTCCGAGCGGAACCGGTTTGA
>NW_010428769.1:12870-20363 GCF_000710305.1 Buceros rhinoceros silvestris | reverse complement strand
GGTGGGGCAGGAGCTCCGAGCGACACCGTTTTGACAGCCCAAACGGGGCCAGACCGGGGTCTTCAGTTACGCCAAACCCGAGCAGGACAGGCCTTAGGCTGCTCATCGCGCCCAGCCCCTCACTCCCAGGCACAGCCTTGCTAGACCCTGGGCAGAACGGCCGGAAGAAAACTTTCCTGGGGTGTAGAGCTCCCTGAGGCAGGGAAGGGAGAAACTCCTCTGCCTGCAGGTATGGGCTCACATATTATATCACAGTGGATTGCATTAGACTTGACAGTCCTTAAAGGAAATCTCCAGCAAAGCCTGGGCTGTGTAACCCTCTGACCTGTTGAGACAACGGAGGAATGCGAGCCCTGGTGCTGTATCTCATGGGAACTGCATCAAGAATGTGACCCTGTTACTCTTTAGAGAAATCCATCCAGCTTCGCCCATCCCCGGTTCCAAAACTTGCCAAGCTTGCCTATTTCTATTCTGCAGGGATTTTTCTTGCATTCAAGACAGCAGTAAAGGCACCGCACATCTCCAGGTGCACTTTCAAACCCAGAGGGGAGATGCTTCTCCCTGACACGCCAGTGTGAGCCCACTGAATTACAGTCTCTCTTTGGAGAGGGAAAGAAGCACAGGGTGCAGTGCCAGCAGCAGAGGCACCTGCTGCACTTTCAAAATATTTGGTAAAAGGGTGTTAACATTCCTTGACTACCATAAACTACGGGACACAAAAAAGTGGTCTGAGTCCCCCTTACCTACCCACACAACGTTTCAGGTCAGAGCGACTATTTCCACCTATAACTACACCTGTGAGTATTTTTGGCACTATAACAGTGCCCAAAAAACCAGACAAGGTATTTAGTGTATGAACCTGGGTGCCTGGAGCACTGCAAAAACACAAAACAAGGATGAAAAGCAGGAGGCGGTTTTACAGGTTAAAGAAAAATAAACACACTAGGTGAGAAAACACATGTAGACACCTCGCTGCACCTCAGAGCCAGCCATAGGGAAGGGTCTGATGTTCAGAGTCAAAACCAGCTGCAGGTTTTGGGTAAGGGAAATAAGGAGCTCTTCCATCTGCTTCCACAGGACCACCCCATACGGCAACCGCTCCTGCAGCCCATCGCTCAGGCACCGTGCTCAGTCCCAGCATTCTCACCTCCTCCTGCTCGACAAAGTTTCTTGCTCGATGTGAGTTTCCTTCAGGACTTTCTTGTCAATGAAAAGGTCTTCAAGGTAATTAGCTGATCGATACTGCCTCTGCTGAGCATGGCCACATAACCGGCTGATCTGGAAAACACAAACACAGCAGCGTGAGGAAATGTTGGGACCAGAAACACTGCAGGAAAATAGCTGAGACGCACACTGACACACGAGCTGGTCTGTCGCCCCGTCATCCCCACCCCTCCCACAGCCCAACGCAAGCACTGGAAAGCAAACCGCTGCCCTGAGGATGCAACCTCACTCCTGTACGAACACCCACCTCAGGGAGGGAAGGCAAAAAACTTCAGGCAAGGTTTTGGACATCAAAGCTCCCCTATGGCTATCAAAACCCCTGAGCTGCAGGTATGAGAGACAAATCTCCCTGTGCCTTGTTAACCTCACACTGGCAGGAGGGAGCTCAAGATGTTCCCTACTGCTTCCTTGCAAAAGCCGCAGCATCTCAGGAGTCTAGGCTTCACTTCTCTAGCCAGACTTTTTAGGAAACAAGGTAAATCCTAACACCCTGGTTCTGTATCTCGAGGCAGCTCAGCACCTGCATGGGGTGTGCTGCAGGTGCCCAAGGATGAGCATCACACGCATCATCACTAATTAAAAAAATCAGGGCCTAAAATATAACAAGCACTACAGTGGCTACAGCCCAGTCATACCATGGGAGGTCTTGATTAACAGGGCTCTGTTAATGACACAAATTAACTCATTAGCATACAGACGACTCAGTAACCGGTGGCAGCAGTGAGGGAAGGAATCCAAAACACCTCATTAAAGCTCCCCCACACAGCCACTGTCCCAAGACTCAGCCAGCAGTTCTGCGGCCACGGCTGCAGTCCCTGCTATGGATGGATTTGCAACCATTTCCTTCTCTGGAGACTGCCAAGGGAGAACTGTGCCCCCCAGGCATCTCTAAACCTGGGAAACTCACCTTCTGAACCACTCTGTGCTACTCCGCGGGACTCACCCATGCTGGGTTGTGAAGGGGGGTCAGTGAATTGCCAGGACCACGAAGGCACCGCAGCTAACACCAACCCCTCTCTTCCCCTGTGCCTCATCCCACCATCCCC
Source organism: Buceros rhinoceros silvestris (assembly GCF_000710305.1). NCBI lineage: Eukaryota > Metazoa > Chordata > Aves > Bucerotiformes > Bucerotidae > Buceros > Buceros rhinoceros. The sequence continues at coordinate 18,093 of NW_010428769.1, read as the reverse complement.
ATCCAGGCTCGGGACCAACCACATACCCACAAAATGCCCGTTCCCTGCAGCACCTCATTTTACTTCAGGCCACGCTGAACCAAGGCAGCCAGCTGAACTCCCAGTTAGCCACACACCAGAGGCTAAAAGCACCCCCACCACCCAAAGATACAAGCGTCTGATGTGTAAAGAGGAGAGATTAATTCTGTGCTATTATATCCTGCATTTGGGTGGGCAAATAAATTAGTAATGTCACCTCTTTCATTATCAAGAGGAGCACAGTTTGTTTGCTCAGGCTGCCATACAACAAAGAGTAAAAGAAAAAAACTCCTGGGAGCCGGGCACTGCCATTTCTGGTTCACAGCACAGTGGGAAGAGCTGCTGCCACTGGTCCCTTTTGCAACCGTGGCTCCCTCTGCCGAAGCGGCTCCTTCTGCAGCTGCCAGGGAAGCAGATTCTGCAGCATCTTACCTGTTTTATCCTCCACTGCCCTCCCTTGGCTGGGTGTTCTCTCTGCCTTGCCAAACCCAAGTATTGCAAAAGAATGTATTTGTCCTACTGCTGTCCCTAAATCACGTGGCAGGCTTAAAAAACAGAGGGAGTAAGGAAAATGAACACCATATTTTGGACAGTTTTCTCTGCCTTTGGGGTTTTTCTTTAGCACTCATCCCCCTCTCACAATATTTGCACGCAGTCCCGTGATGCAGGCAGCCAGGACTAGGAGGAAATCATGGGGCAGCAGCAGACCTGGACAAGGGCATTTGGGACAGCCAAGACCCCACCGCTGCGGAATGGGTCTGCGTGTCTCATGCGCTCTCTGTGCTGGCTGATACCACCATCTCTGCATGGACAGATCAGCAGGAGAGCGCGAGGATGCACAGGGGTCTGCAGACCTCTCCTCCCAAAGGTGCCCTCCAAGCCCACAAAGAGGTCAGAGAAGAGACCTGCCATAAAACCACCCTGGGAAAACACGAAAGCTACAGGACAGCAGGCACAGAACAAACACCACCACAAAAGCAGTATCGCTCCACCAGTGCTCTGCACGGGCACGTAAAGCGGAGGAGAGAGGTGGGAAAAGGTCGGATATTTTAAGCTGCCATTTGTGATGACTCCCTTTGATTCTCCTCGGCTTTGTGAATGGCCCCCTCCTTCCCTTTCCAAAGCCTGCCTTTCAGCTGGCAAAGCCTATTGAACCCCGAAGAAGAGCAAGTCCAAGATCAAGGCTTTTTTCCCTAGGATGCTGAGATCTGCTGAAAGGGAGGGGAGGGCCAGAGCGACAGACTGAACAATGGCACCACCCGAGAGCGTGCTTCAAACAGCAAAGCGGCTGGGCGGGACGGGGCTGCCTCGTCTCCCACCCGGCACCAAAGGTATTGCAGCGCCTCTGCTCCCAGCTCCGGCGGCTCAGCCGCATCCTTCCAGCCCCACACAGCATCTGGGTACCAGCATCTGGTACCAGCTCCTGCAAGGGATGGAGGAACAAACAGGACCATGTTAGCCCTGACACAGAGCAGCAGATGAAATCTTCATGGATAAAAAGTGGAAAGTTCAAGCAGTGCATCCAAGTTTTTTATTTATTTAATTGAGGACCAATTTATTTATTTAATTGAGGACCAATTTTCCTTTTCAGGAAAAAAAAAAATCAACCCTGCAGCCCATCTTGCGAAGTCATGGTGAAATGGTTGTCACATTTTAGTCAAACAAAAACCTGACTGAGATTTGAACTTAAAATGAGAGAATGTAGAAGTAACAGATTGCCTGCTCATTTGCAGGGGCGGCATCACATGCATTTTTGAGGGAGGGAAGGATTTCACAAACCATCTGCCAAAGTCTGCTGGGCCACAACCGGTCTTAGGACAACAGCTCAGTAATCCTGTTTCAACCTTTCTCCCTTTTTGAGTCCCCACTGCAAGCTCAGGAACATGAGAACCCAGTTCCCAGTCTCTTCCTAATCACCACTAATCTAAAGCAAGCTCCAAATTTTAAAAAGTCCAGGAAATTGCCACTGGGCAGAGAAGGGACAACACAAGCCTCAGACTCAGGAGGGGAAAAAAGTGTGATGCTTCAGCTCTCCAGGTGTTGATTGCTTTGGCAGGGGCAGCAGAGCAAGGACAGCCAGATCCCCAGCAAAGTTGGGTGCCTGGTAGAGTGAGAGCGAAAGGAAGACAGCATCTCTAATCGCATGTGCTAAACTAGCACCGAGCAACAGCATAATACGTGTCACCTCCCGCCACACCAATATAAATGTGAAATTCAGAGCAAATCGACAGAATGGAACCGCCGGCTCTTCTCCCCGGGCTCCGCACGCTATCAGCGGGATCATAAATATACACGGGTCCTTATCTAAAGTATATTCAGCGCAAGAGCTGTGCAGTCTCTTATTTCACGTCACACACATGACGTTTGAAACATCAGGCCACAGAAAAAGGAAAGAGTACTACAAACAGCTGTGTGGTTTTTAGGCAAAGGGTTGGGGGTTTTGTTTGATTTTAAGAGAATCTGCCAGTCCACCAAAAAAAACTCCCGTGAGGGGACACAAGGCAAGCAAAATCCTCTCAAAGCCCTGAGGTTTTACAAGCCCCTAAAGGCATCAATACTGTAAGAGCCAAAGCAAAATCTCCCTGCCCCAGCTCGTTAACAAACTCACTAATTACCTAATTTCATTAGCCTTCTCCATGTGAGTGTGACCAGGCAGCAAGGGGAGCACTTATCCTCCTGCCAGCCGCTACCCACCGTTCCCTTGTTCCAGCCGCAGGGACAGCCCATGCCCGCCCGTAGGGCAGAGCTCCTCAGGGACCCCACTGCTCCCCGGCTGGAGGGCCAACGGCCCCCGCGCTGGCCAGGGCAGCAGCTGGCTCCTGCCACCCCTGGGAGTTGCACGCCACATAATGGCTCCGCTTTAGAGGGAACATTGATTTGAGGGGAGCAGAGGGACGCAGCTAATGGAGGAGCATTATCAGCCCACTTTAACACGTCCCCGTTAATTTAAGGTAGGAGGTGCCGGAGGACTGCAGGGAACTTGCTTGCAGCTGCATGGAGATGCTGCACCACCAGCAGCCAGGGACCAGATTCGCCACCACAGCTGCTTCCAGCTGGGTCAACTGCAAGGGTGTAAAGCACATCACTGGTCCATGCGGGTACCAGCAAGCCAACGGAAACTGGGACAACCGGGTTAGGCGTAAATCATGTCAAAGAAGAGTAGTGGCCACAGTACCAGGTTCCGTGCAAAGCATCACAGCCCCCGTGCAGCTGACGGGGAGCCCCAGCTCGGCCACAGCAGGATGGCATGAACGGCAGCGGCGAGGCCACCTGCTCCACTGCCCAGGCGTGAGGTGGCCGCACGGCAAAAACCTCTCACCTTCCACATCAGCCAGTAAATCCAGGGGGAGAAAGATCCGAAAGCAGCACATGTGTGATCCTCAGCACCGATCTGAACATCACTTTTAAGAGCAAGAGTGTTTTAAAAGTAATTTTCTAGAAGATTTAAAAGAAAAAAAAAGCAGCTAATCAGCTTTCCCTTGAAGAGAAGAGAGCACATTAGACACTGCTGAATACCTGCCGCTGCCGCCTCTCATTTAGCCCATGAGCTCCACTCTGCTCTAAAGCAGAACTTGCTATATTTGACCTTCGCTTAAACTTTACATGGAGTTTCCATTTGTCTTCTCTGTGAACTCTCCTGCTTACAGATTCATTCTCCAGGAAGACACAGTATTTTTTCTCCCCTCATTTTTGAAGATCTCCTCCTGCAATATCCTCTGCTCTCTGGACTTCACTACGTTATTTTATACCTATTCCCTAGTTTCCTTTGGGAGAAGCTGCACATTAAACTGAAAAGCGATTAACTATTATAATTGATTCGAACATGGCCTCTGAAAGGGGGATTTGCTACGGTATGCACCGAAGAGACAACCACAGACCTCAAGAAACGCGCTGCCTGCAGAGGAACCAACTGGTGCCCACTGAACCCTGAGCATCGTTTAGCAACAGAACCCAGTTTGACCAGTAAGGCTGAAAGCCTTAGTAACGCTGCTGCCTGCACTGGTACTCCTTCCCCAGCTCCTTTGAACAACCTACTCTGCTACACACCACGTGTATTATTAGCATTATAAAGAATGCATTTGTGCCCCGTTTATCTTCAAAGTCACCATAAAAGTGAACCTGAAGTCTACTACTCAAGCACTGCTATAGAAATTCGCTTAATTAAATTCTAAAGGGCTTAAACCAAAAATATACATTGCGATGATGTGGGATAGAACATAAACTTTTTAATAGTAGTAACCAAGCACATTTACCACTTCTACAGGTGTAATAAAAATGCTAATATATGTTAATGTTTAGTCTGTGGTTAATGTTTTGTCTTGTTAATTTCCCCAGGGCTTTTATTACTGATTTAAATCTGCCACAGTACCCCAGTGATTGCACCGCCTTCCGCAGCCTGCACGTCCCTCTCTCAAACGAATGCTGATCAACAGAAGTGCAGAAACAGTTAGCCAGGACAAACACTCTTATTACATGCCTGTAATCATTATATACATTTTGTCAGGAAGATGGGAAAGAGGCAATTCCCTGCTCCCCCACTCTTCTCAGTGCAAAAGAGGATTATGGGTATAAAAATGAATTTACAAGACTTTATTTTAGGAAGCACTTTATTATAAACTAAGTAATGATTGTTCTGGTTCCAGGCGCTCGAGCAGGAGGGACAAACTGAGTGTAACACAGATGTCTTCTACACACGTTTCACTAAAACTCCTCATTAATGGAGTACTAAACGTTATTAATCAGCTCTATAGACTTATGACTTCCATTATTCAGTTATCACTTCGCAAGGATGCACAAGACACAACAGCCTAACTCACTGGCACAGAGCAGCGGGAATCACGGGAAGTGACCTACTCTCCGTGCTGAGGAGAAGAGCGTTTAATAATGCATCACCTTTAAATAATGCAATGCTATAACGTGTAAAACGCACACAAACACTAATGCTTAGAATAACAGAGCTCCTGTCACATCAGCGCCCATGGTGACGCCCAACACATGCTGCAGACACACACTACTAATACTCAGGGACCCCTGCAGCTACCAGACCAGGTTACGCTGAAGGCCATCATCACCTGGCTTGAAGACCAGGTCTTCAAACTCCTGCAGATCACGGAGGCATTAAGCAGACCTTTTTAGAAGTAAATATAACTTCACTTCTACATTCCATCCTTCATGTAGAGCATCACAAGACACTTGCAGGGGCTC
>NW_010428769.1:12542-12771 GCF_000710305.1 Buceros rhinoceros silvestris | reverse complement strand
CAGCAGGAACATGGGGCCCAGAGAGGACCAACGGGTGCCAATCCCTGGCCTCACTTCTTGTCTGCAAAGACAGCTCTGACTGCTGACCAAGAGAAGAACAAGAGAGGGCTCAGGACTTGACAAAAGAGAAGCCAATAGCTCAGCCACCCTTGCAGACCCCAGCTGCTCCCCGTGGCACTCACAGTGCCCCCGTGTGACCCAAGCCCTAACTGGTGCTGGTTCCTCAGGG
>NW_010428769.1:3909-12433 GCF_000710305.1 Buceros rhinoceros silvestris | reverse complement strand
CGTGTATCGATGTGACAGAGCGCTGGCGGGCCTGATGCATGGCGTGGTTACATGGTCGCTCTAGCCCACAGCCTGCATAAGGGCATGGGTGCAGCAGCTCAGAGCAACAGTGGGGAGCAGAAGGGACTTTTTAAGGGCTTCAACCCTTGGTGCTAATTGCTGAAGCTGGATGATCCCCCTCTGCATTTTTCAAATGGCTAAAATCAGACAGAGATCACCACTGCACTTCCATCACTTCCCCCGTTAGGGCATGCCACCCTGTCCCCAGGAGGACCTGCTGCCCGGCGTCCCATACATGTGCCACAGCATCCAGTGCACCTCCCCACACTGTGTCCCATCACATCCTGACCCCTGCACTGACCCAGCTTCTCCCAGTGCAGGATGCCCTTTCCCTCAAAGGAACCGTGACCCCAGCTTGAGTCGAGCCCTTTCAAACCTACATAAAATAATGCAAACAAGATGTTTCTTCTTTCTGGCATCCCCAGCATGCAGCGTTTAATCCACCGAAGAAAGCTGCTTTGTGTTTAAGCAAAAGGCTGTTTATTGTTATTTATAGGTAGACAGGAAGTCAGACTAAATGATCACAGTTGTTTCTTCTGCCTTTATAATCCATGACATATAATTAAAGCACAAGGTTTCAAATCAGTGTTACCCTCCAGTGTTTTGTTAATTCCATATATAACACAAAATCTGGTATTTCAGTTCCGATGGTTGGGCCTCGGTGGCAAACTGGTGGCTGGTGCCCAACTCAGCCAACTGACTGGGAGAGTCAAGGAAAAAGCATTGGTTTAATTTTCAGCACATGCTTATGCAGTTTTCCCAAGCGGAGACATTTCCTGGAACAGGGCCCCATAGCGTACTAACGCACCCATTATGGTTTTAAGTTAGATCTGCGCAATACGGTGTTTCTTAGACAACCAAACTAAGGCTTTGTTCTTAGAAAGAGAAGTCAGCCTTGCCCGAAAGGCGACAACAGACCAAAAGGGAAGATGCAGGAGCAAAATCCAGAGAACAGCAGGAGCTAGACTGACCAAAGCCAGGTTCAGGAGCAAAGTATGACACCACCTGGAGTCCAGCTCCTGGTGAAGCCCTGAGCCCCCAACACGCTGTGTGGCTCCTGGGGGAGCACGGCAGAGGCTGGGAGCATGGCTGCTCCTTATCCCAGGCTGCTGCTGTGCCTTTGGGACTCTGATTCTCTGGGGAGGCTGAAGATGCTCCAAACTCAGCCAGTTGATTTCAACACCAGCATTGAATCATCTGACTTGTCAGAAAATTCAGGCTCAGGGTAGTGAAGCCCCTTTCTACAAAGGATGCCGAATACACTGCAATTATACCACTATGTATTCTTCATACTATAATACAGCCGCCCCCCAGAAGACCCTCCATCCGAACAGACTGAGAAGCAAAGCAAGGAACTGGCTTGGACTACCAGTTCCTACCAAGAACTTTAAAAAGTACACGTACACTACTTCGTGCCCCTCTCCTTGCTGCAGAACACCAGTAAGCAAACGCTAACCCCTTTGAAAGCACCGAGCTCAGCACAGGCTGCACACTCCGGCTCTTTTGGAGAAGTCGGTGGCGAAAAGGCTGGGACTGCCCCATCTCGCCAGCAGCCGAGGGAGGCAGAGCCCCGGGCAGCCCCGCTGCCCTCAGAGGTGCCCCCATCGCCGAGGCTGGGGTGCTCAGGCACAGCACGGGGCAAAGCCGGGCAGTGCGATGGCTCCAGGCGAGCGCCGTGCGCTTGTTATTTTCCTTCCCCGAGTTAATTGGTTTCCTTCGCAGATTGCTGTGGGTTTTAATATCGCACCGTGTTTGCGCCTACGGCGCTACAGAAAAGAACAATCCCAGAGAAATAAATTCCTAGCAGCTTAATTTAGAGAGGAAAAACAGATACCTGCCATCAGTCTGGAAGGTAAGGCAGCAAGCCGGAGACGGGGCCCTTAATGGGTTATTTAACAGCAGCCGTATCAGCCGGGTTGCAAATGTCAATACCTACCGGCCCACCTTCCCCCCCGCAGCCACGAGCAGAGATTCAATTATTCTTTGAGAAATACATTGTTAAATAATTAAAAAGGTACTGCATGACTTTTTCCTTTTTCTTTTTTTTAAATCAGACCAATTCAATTTTGGAAGTTAAAGCCATTATAACGTGTCAGCTAGCAATTAGCTACTGTACACTGTTTATTCTTGAATATAATCTTTGAGTAGAAGGGCAATATTCTTAGAAACGCAGCATTAACTTGTTCCTTAATGACTTTAATATGGCTCTTTTCAAATTACTGCTCATAAAATCTCAGGGAAGAAAAATTTACTGATGATATCCCATCTCCTTAATTAGTTCTCTCTATCAGCAATCCAATAGCAAGTGTAATATTTATATAAAATAGAATACGCACGGCTTACCGCTAGCTCTGCTTTATCGGGTGATAGCAAAACGAGCAGGTAAAAAGCAACGTCTGTTTTGTGACCTGCGCAGACTGTGCTCGCGAGTACAGGCAACTTTCCATATTTACCATTCAATAAATGCTTGTATGGGAAGTATCCCAAAGGTTTTCACACCACTACTTGTATTTTTCACTCTAAAATGACCTTCTCTCTTCCTGTGCTGAATGGGAAACCTTTCCGACCTCGTAGGGTTTGGCCCCCATCGTTCCTCCCCACTCACCCATCCCTTGCAAAGGACCCTAACCCTGCTTATTTAAACCTCCCCAGAGGAATAAGCCCCCCAACAGCCACTTTTTGCTCCTCCATCCATGTTCTTCTTTCCAAAGACCAATCTCTGCTAAGAACAAGGCTGAAGGCACCAAAGCTCACCAAATCATTTCATCAATTTTTAAGCTACTGAGTATCTTCAGCAGAATAATTACAGCCATTTGTTGTCCAGCTAAGCCCAGAGTAAGCCCACAGCATGTTATCCAGCCTTCGATGAGGGGTGCACAAGGCTCTCCCCATGGCAAGGCCATGGACCGCCCCCAGCAAAGCCTAAAATAGAAGCATAATAACTGTTATTAACAGAGAGTGGTAAAAATAGTTCCACAGAGCAGAGATTAGCTGCTGGTAGAAGGAATCCATTCAAGACCAACAAAGGGTTTGGGAAGGTCCTGTGTTATTTTTTCTTTTTTTTTTCTTCATCTGTTGATTTTTCTTAGTTTTTAAGCTATGAGATCCATAGTAATTCTTTTTCCTGACAGTCAGTCCTAGCCTAATTCAATTAAAGGTCAGCACCAAAATAATTTACCTAAAAACATGGCAGACAAAGTAGAAAGACTCCCATTAAGTTTTTGTTCATGATAAAGGATTTAGAGTTTTTCCCAAAGACAAATCAGGCTTATTGAAAATTTAAATCATTCTTTTCTATGAAGATATAAATACCTGCAGGGCTTTTGGGAGACTTTGTTGTAACACATCTTGTTTTCACATGTACTGCGGTTAGCACAATTGAATTACAGAATGACTTACAGCGTTAGATTAGCTTCTGCTTGGTTCAGAATATCTTTCTAATGGAAATCGGTGCGCTCTTTTATCTTTGTTACAATGCTATATTATATGTCTGATTAATATATTAAAGTGACTAATTCAACAATAGGCTGTCTGTAGACAGAAATTAAATTAATTTGACTTTATCACAACACCTTCATTATCATCGTCAAACTGAGGACGAGAATTTTATTATGAAAAGTGGATTCCAATAAACTGACATGCAACAATTCCAAAACAAGGTGGGGGGAAGCATTAGATTTTTTTTTTTTTAAAAAAAAGGACTAAATACTTTAAATGCATTTTTGTGCATCTTCTTTACTTTCCACTCACCTTGTAAGTTGTAAGCTGGGCATTTCCACAACTCACCAAGGAGACAAAAATCTTGCACCAAAATCTTCAGGTAGAAAGTGCTGCTGAAGTGCTTCCCGGCTCCTAAACAGCAATGGGAACGGCATGGAGCAAGGCTCCATGTTCCGGACATTTTTCAGCATCTGCCGGGCAAAGCCTTTTGGGCCCGTCTGCTCTGAGCTACTGGTGCCGTTTTGCTGCTCAGAGCCATCCCAGCATCACCTCGCACAGGTGCCACAAGTGCCCTCCACTGCCTGTTTTTTGGGCTGTCGCTCCGGACAGAGACAGAGGACAGATGACTTAGACACCAGGAGCTGAGGTATCCACGGAAATACCTGCTCCCTGGTGCTCTGCGGAGCGGCAGCATGAAGTTGATTTGTACAGTGATAAAGATCAATACGAGCAATTGAAGAGTTAATAAGCTTTAGAAAAACATTAACTCATAGCACATCAGTCACCCCCAAATTCTCCTCACTAACCACCAGGCTCACTCGCCTTCTCCAGGTCAGTGGCCAAGAGCATCATCTCTACCACAAGTGATAGCGAGGAAGCTAACTAGGCGTGAAAGCTGATTAGGTTAGAAAGATAAACCTGCGTAAAGAACTGCAAAATTCCCCACCTGCTCGCTTGCCTTTTTTTTTTTTTATTATTTTTTGCTTTTTAAACAGAAATAACTTTGCCAAAGTAGCTGTAGGCTATCGGCAGAGCTTTCTGCAGCCAGACCGCTCTCGCTCAAATGAGTCTGTGGAAGAATGATGCAGTTAGCAGCAAACTTCACCCTCTGAGAGCAAGCTCTGTGCCCTCGGGGGTTTATTAGTGGGGGAACACAGCAGGTAGGGATGGAAAAGGCCACCAGTTAATTTTGCAGTAACCCAGAGAGGCTGAGAGGACTGCTCGAGAGCTCCGCCGGCAACGATGGGTGCACTGCTACAGCAGACGGCCGAAAAATCTGCCTCAATTGTCTGTTGTAATTTTGTATTTCAGTTAAATGTATTTGTAGATGGCATCTTTCATGTCTGGTACCTCAAAGCCACTTTACAATACGATGTAAAAATGATATAATTCACAGCACCACACACAGGCAGAGAATTCAAAATGAAGCAAAACACTCACTGCAACCCAGCCCCTCGTCCTCTCCGGCGCAAAGCAAAATGCTGCTGCTCCGCCCGGGCAGCTCTGGGCACTCTCTGCTTTGCAGAGGGCCACTTTTAAGTTTCTGTTTTGTTCTTGTCTCATTCATCAGCATTGCTAATGGGAGAGTTAGTCCTAGGTTTAAAGCAGCAACACTCACGGGGGTTACTGTCACTGGAAGTAAACTCAGCACGGTTAAGATGAAGGATGCCCGGCGAATGACCCCAGATGGAGGTCTTAGTGGAAACTGCAGTCACGGATAATGAGGCCAAAGGAGGGTTTAGCGTAAAAAGCATAAGGAGATGGATATTGGTGAGCGCAAGTCTGGCGTTGCAAAGCTGCGGGTCTTTGCAAGGATAAAAATCTTCAGGAAAGGAAATGGCGCAGAATATATTTTGCTAATAAGGCATCTTTGTTCATAGAGGTTGCAGGAGGTTACAGCAGCAACTTGGACAGCAAGCGAGGGAGCCTTGTGCCTGGGGCTGACACTGGGGGGTTTATCTCTGATAAAACAAAGATGGTTGGCCGGTTTTGAATGAGAATCCCAGAGGCAGCTCCCCAACTCCCCAGAGGGAGTAAAAGCAGAGGGCAACAGCTTGCCTGCAGGGATGGTCTGGACGGAGTAAATAAGAACAAAGGCAGTTCATGCCATAGATGTAACTTCTCTGCAGGCTCTTCAGAAGCCAGGCAGGTCAGCCCAGACCTAAAATCCCCACATTTCTGCCATGTGCCTGCTTTTAGCATCCATGAGGTAAACTGAACCTGGATCTCAGCAAGGACTCTGAGCTGGGGTTAACTGTGGAGGAGGTGCAGCTGTGAAGCTCAGCTGCAAACACACCCGCAGCCAACGGGCAGCTCCGCCCTGGCCAGCACCTCTCCCATGGCTCCTCAAGCGGTAACTTTATGACACTGTAATCTTTGGTTCAGCCTGAAACTTCAGATTTTTCCGCTCTAAATCCAATCTACTTGAAGGCCTCACATTATGTCCTTGACCATTATAATTTATTACAAAATGAGAATTTGAAATGTCAAAGCCGAAAGCCCAGTGTCCAAGGAACAGACACCCCCATGCATGTCCCTGCAATGCACACGGTCTGCTTTGGACGACACGATCACCAGCTCTCTCCTACATCCCAAAGCATCGCATGCCAAATACAGCTGTGATGGGAGCCAGGAAAAAGAAGACACATGAGAAAAAGTGAAGATGCTCTGTGCAGTAAAGAAAGCTGCATAATATTGCAAAGCTGTGTATCCTCATTTCCAGCTGTAAGACCGTATCCAGCACCTCTACCTCTGCCAGCTCTCTGTTCTGAAGTCAAGGCATCTCAGAACCAAATATCTTTTTTTAAACACTTGGGAGCCAGTTGCACAACAACAAATCAACACTCCACTAAAACAAGGAGCAGGCCAAGTGCAGACAGGTACACAAAACCAATAATTAACCTGCACAAGATCTTTAGGCTTGTTCTGACTTCAGCTCGGAAAAGATGCAAGACATCCCACTGTGTGCAACCTGCATGCATCTCACTTGCGCTGTAGCCAAAACATGATTTGAAGTGAGATCAAGCCAGGCTCAGTGGGCACCATATGATATTCCCGCCCATAAAATGCGGCAGCCTAAAAAAGCGCTTTTAAGCTGCAGAGTAGTGGGGATGACGTTGCCACCAGCTGAGTGATCTGACTCTGACTGAAGTCAATGAAAAATTGGTGTGAGCTTCAGTGCAGAGTTGGGCTGGGCATCAAACGTGCTGTCAAAGGATGCTCCCTGTGCTGCCGTGTGTGCATGCAGGGAGCAGGGGACATCGTTAGCAGCTAGCTTCTACTTTCAATTTAAAAAAAAAAAAATCACCACAGTAAATTCCAACGAAATGGCACTACATGCCAGAGGCTAGAACACGTCCAGTTAAAAGGACAGAGGGAAAGAAAAAAGAGAGAGGACAATATAAAAGTTTACAAATAGAAGCAAAATCAAATGCTATTTTAAATTAAACCTGTGTTGATATTCAACGCCATCTCCTCTCGTTTCGCGCTGGCAGGTTTGAGCATTGCTGGCTACATCCACCACTGCTTCCACCGAGCAGCTCCACACAGCCCCACACGCTTGCCTCGCTTCATCCAGATCCAATTTGGTGACAAAGAGACCCAAAGCTTCACCATGCCATCCAGGGCAAAGGAGCAGGGGACACCAGCATGCCACTTTACCCATGCTGGACGCCAGCAGAAAAGGAGCAAGGCTGACCACAGACCCTGAAAGCACACTACCCGTGTCCTCTCTACAGGCAAAGCTCTTGTTAGCAGGAAGTTACTGGCATGACACCAATGGCCTCCCTCCCCAGACCAGACAAGAAGTAAAACTGTCCCTAGGCTGAGAGTAACCTCTGAGCCTCACTCCCTTAGGGAGGCGAGTGGCGGCCAGGAACAACCATGCCAAAGTTCCTTCCAAAAATGAGATGCAGACCTTTAATTTGCTACTGTGTGTTTGAACGTTAACCCAAAGATTTCAGACCAGCAGCAGCGTGCCAAAGCGGCTGGATCAAAATTGTTGATACTGGGTTGCAAAACTGCAGGCATGAATAACATTTGCCCTTATTCTTTCAGCACCAGCCAAGCCGCCAACAACACGGGGCTTTCTAGATCAAAATCAGCGCCTTACAGTGTAGCGCCTTGCCGTATGCTTCCCCAACTATCAGAAAATCTTTAATATCTGAGATCTTCTCAGACAACGAAACGCAATACTTCCAAGGTATATTCACAGGAACGGGAACATCGCTGATACTGTCCTCGGTGATCAGGTTTCTTTCCATCCTGCAGCGGGAACAGATGCTTGCTTTAACACGCCTTATCAGGCACGTTACACCACCTACCACAAAACCCTTAACAAAAGCACATGACAAACACACCTCGGGATAGCTATGAGTGGGTCTGAGCTTCCTGAAAACCAAAACCTCCCCTGTATTTCCAGCTTTAAGTGAAAAATGGAGCTAGCTACCAGCAAGCATTAAAGAACAGCCTAAGGATTAAACTTTGCCAATAAAGAAAGTGAAAATACAGAGGCTGTACATCCCGCTGACCATCCCACGAGCAATGCCAACAGAAGCAACTCGCATTAAAAGTACAAAGAAACTGATCTCCCTGTCTCAAAGGAAAGGACTTCTCAAACAGCACTGTAATTTCAAAGCTTTCCTCACAAATCTCTTGCCAGCTCTGGCACAGAAAGGAATGCATTAGCAGATAGGAGCTCCTGCCACGGCGACCCACCGAGCAAAGCAGCTTCCAGCAAGCAGCCAGGTGAGCCAGCTCCAAAAGCAGCTCCCGGGCAGCAGCCAGGGGAAAACTCACCAGCACTGCTGTGCCGACAAAGGCCCTGAATCACTGTGTGTGGTGACAGGCGGTATTTTCATCACTGGGTGCCAAAAGTACCTTTACTTACATATTCTTAATTTCATCTCTGTGCTGCTACTGCAAATTTCTACACCGATCTGCAGCAGAAAATCCTTATCTCTGCGGTGCTACAAGCAATCGAAGTACCTGGTTATCTTTTCAGCATGCTTATGATGTCCCTACA
>NW_010428769.1:0-3842 GCF_000710305.1 Buceros rhinoceros silvestris | reverse complement strand
CCCTACACGGATTCCTCAGAAAATCATGGGCAAATGAGGTCCAGTTTGCCCTACTCTGTTCCTCCCTGGAACAACCCCAGCAGCTTCCCATGGCCAGCGTCAGAGCTGGGCTCACACCCGGCACTGCCTGTGCTGGCGGGGGTGAGCGCTCCAGCTTTGGGATAACCAAACCCAGCCCGCACCATGACTTCACCTCCTCAGCAGGACAGCTCTGCAGCACAGCTAGATAACCTAGTTAAGCCAGACCTGAGCAGTCTCTTAAATGTGTTTGCCGGCACGTAAAGCCACAGGATCCACTCCCAGCGCAAGCACATTGAGAACTGCTCCCTGTAGCCGTACAGCACTGGTACCCTTCCTCTGACCTGCTCCCCTCCTCCGCACCCATCAGTACGATTGGTTGAACACAGGTCTGGCCACCTTCACTTTGCAATTTAACAGGGTTTTGTAGAAATTCAGGCTGATGGATGAGTTCTGAGTGAAGAAAAAATGCTTTGCTGAGCTCTTTGCCCTTTCCTTCCCCCTGTGCAGCTAGAGCTGCACGCTTCCACCGCCGGCAGGGGAGCAGCAGAGGCTGGGCAGCTCTGTCAGACCATGTCTTCATATTTCTCCCTAGAGATGCAGATGCCCAGGCTGGCGCACACCTGCCTGACAAGCCTGGACCAACTCAAGTTTCTCGATATTTTTTTTTGGTGGTGGGTTGCTGGTGTTTTTCATAACATACTTTTTCTATGAGAATTGGAAAACTGATCTTTTATTCCTTTGCAACCTCTTCTCATTCCCAGATTCAGTCATGTTACAGACACATCAGCTCCACAGTATCTTCTGTGCTCGACCCCAATCAGGCCAACACGTAGGGGTCCTGCCAAGCCGAGCCCTGCTGTGCGAGGCAGGAATCGGCAACTGTGGCTCCACATCCAGACGGAGCGGCACCACACGGCAGCTAAAGGGCAAGAGAAGTCCTGCCACCCCCATCTGAAGGGTCGTGCAGGACAAAGCAGCTAATGCAGCCAAAACCCACGTGTCTTTCTGTTGACAGCTCACACCTGCAGAGCATCCTCCTCCTCCTCACATGCAATACATGGCTACAGCCTCACCCCAAGCCACCCACCCTTTTTGGCCTCTGTCTCACTGTGCTGTGAGTTGCCTGTTGCTCCCCACTCTGTTGGGAACGGGTTCAAAACCCAGACGGGTTACAGGAAGGGAAAAAAAGCATTATGACAAAATATTTATGTGGATAAATTAATGTCTGTGTGAAATCAACAGCCTTCACACCAACTCTGCAGCCTTCCAAAATAAATTTACAGTGCTGGCTTAAGGTAGGGAACCCCAGAGGAGATCAACTATTAGCTATGTAAGACACCCTGACCCATTGTCTCTCTTGTACTTCAGACAGCAAACAAAGCATTAACTTCAGGAGGTGCTGGGGTTGTAGATTTTATGAAGTTTATTTGTCCTGCATCTCTCAGATTGTCTTCGTGGTAGAAAGCATGAACAGACTGACTAAAAACACTCTTCTCTACATTCATGATTAAAATACCTACAAGAGGTGGACGTACTAGGCACATTTTCAACTAGGGAAAACAGAGCAGATAGGAAAATTAATATAGATGTAGCCCTAGACAGACTTTTTTTTTCTCTCAGTCTGCCCTGAGACTGAGCCTCTTTTTGATAAAGTATTTTAATAGCTTGGTTTAGGGGTGAAGTTTTTAAACAGACAAATTGTAGAAATAATAAAGCCCTAACACAACACCATCACTGACAAATGAGCTATTAAAGCAAGGCTGGGGGTGGGAACTGCCTGCTGCCCTGTCACTGAATTTACTCTTCTGCCTTGCTGTTTACGTTCCAGAACACCAGCAGCTCTATGCTGGCATTTAAGCGCATGCCTGGAGGCGCAGTTTCCAAAAGCAGATTAACAGCAGCATAACTCCTCCTCTCGGGGACTGCAGAGCTCCTCAGAAACCTACCTGGAGGATCTGCAACACCTCTGGAGCTCAAGTTCACCCGCCCTTTGTAGGCAGGTCTGTTGCAAGCTATAAAAGGGGTCCAGGTCCCCATGCAAATGCCCAGCCCCAGGGGTGGGTGGTGAGGGGGACAGAGGAGCAGCCACACGGAGGAAGGTTGGTCGGACTGGTAACACACCCGAGGACCTGGCATCCGGAGGTGACATACAACTGCCACAGAAGTGTCACAAAGCCACGAAAATCCAAAGCCTCCCAAGGGACAGGCAAGGGCAGGAGCGTTGTTAGTCAGTCTATAATCGCTATTGGCATGGAAGAGAAGTTTTCCGTAATTCCAGGGGATTTTAATGACAATTAAATAACCCGTCATTATCCTTAGTAACATACAGGTGAATTGAACTTTGCCTACAGAAGCAGTGGTGGCCAAGGCCCGTTATGAAAGCGGCCAATATGAGAAGTCAGCACAGGAGCAAAGTCCCACATTCTCAAAGACGACTCCCGCGGCATTTTATTCTTCTGTATGACAGTGGTGTCTAAAACCAATCACATTTACAGGATAACAGTAAACACAACTGTTTGCTTCCAGGTATGTTCTTAGAAACTCAATATGTGGTAATAAGTTTAACAGAGAAACTTTCATTCCGTCGCAGCTAAAAAAAAAAAATAAATTGTCTTCTCTGTGGGCAGAGAGATTTACCCCAGATCCCAGATGCAGACCAGCTATCAGAGCCAGCCCATCTGCAGCACTTCCATCACCGCCTGATTCCTCTACTGAACAGCTCATGCCTTCATTCGTAAAAAAAGTTGCTCTGGGCTCAGGTTTGATATAAGAGTCTTAACAATACTGGTGTTTTAAAAACAAACCTTATAAAACCTAGTGGCCTTTCTCTTTTAGCGACGATCGGCTTGCTTGGCTTGGATTTGTTTCTCTTCGCTCCTATCACTCAATAACGTCTCTAGAGCAAATAAAGGAATCACTCAAGTATTAAATAATCAGGAGGAGTTATGTTTAAATAATACCTAACTGCATATGGCACTAATGAATTCAAACAGCTCTATCAGCATGGAAGCACTTGCAGTGCTCAGGGATTTTTTATTTTACAGGAAGTCGTCGGCTGACATTCTGGTTTGGCAGAGGATGGGCAGATCATGGCTCTACTGCCCTGGCTTGTGTTGACTTCAGTGGCGCTCCCTCTACTCGTCCTCCCACAAACGCACTCTCTGTAGACAGATCAAGGTCTCAATATCCGATAATATAACTGACAGTCATATTCCTTCACTGTGTGCACGGACACCTTCAAGGAGAAGTGTGTTTTTATTGTTGTGCCAATAAAAGAAGGATATGGGAGGACAAACACTTACAGGTAACTTAAGTTCTGTTTCTTAGTGCCTTGGAAATGCCAAGCGCTGAGAGTTGAGCGGTGTTTTCTCTCTTGTATGCATCATTATCACTTGTAACATGAATTCTCCATCTCACCTGACCTCAAGCTAAACCTACAGCTACACCTCTCCTCCTTTGCTGTTCCAGACAGCGTTGACAGGTTCTGACCAGTGGGATAAGAACCTGCCCTGGCTCCATGGCAGCAGCAGTCGAGCCCAGCAGAGCTGCTGTCCCTGGACCCTGTCAGCTGGAACCTCCCTGCAATGTGGGGGACACGAGAAACACTTGGCAGGCTGCTTAAAACAGGGTTTTTCTGCAGAAAGGGGCTAAGGCGTGCAGGTTGAAAGCCAGTGTCCTGCACCGTACCCTGGAGCCTAACGTGCTGCTCAGAAGCCCGCAGGCATCCACCTGCCTATGTGACCACCACCGAAGCTCAGCCACAGCCTCCTCCCGGTCACCGCAACAGTGCCATCATGCGACATGTACGGGATAGTCAGATG
>NW_010428768.1:39950-44817 GCF_000710305.1 Buceros rhinoceros silvestris | reverse complement strand
AAAAATGCAGTTCTTATTGGTGCTTCAGTAAAAGCTTTGTGTAAAAAGCTATTTATAAATCCTGTAAAATGGTATCATACTATTGTGGCATTGTGTGGAGATGCTATTGATGTCTAAATTCTTAATTTTTTCATATTTGTGCCAAAAACCTCTGTTTGTTGGAATGAATTGGGCTGTATTTTCTAAGGTTTTTTAGAGGTCCACATAATTGAACAAAATAGATTAAAAGGATTTTGCTATTTAACGTAGTAAGGAGATTCTCCAGATATTGTCAAATTCTTGTCTGAATAGAATCTATTTTAATATACATTTTAAAACCCCACAAACCCTTATGTTGGTTTATATTGGTTGTAAACCCCTGTTTTCATGTTTAGTGCCTTTCATTTGTACCTGCTTGTCACTAAACCTGCAATGTTTTACAACACTTATATTTTTCTCATTTTAATGGTAATCATGAAACTGAAGTCCTAGTTCTACCCCAGATCCCTCACAAGCCCATTAACTTCTAATAACCAAAATTATCTAACTTTTTTATTTTGGCTTGAAGGTAACGAATAGCTTAACTAAGCGGTGAAAAGTCTTGAATTTTTCAAGGCCTTGTTGCTGCATCTTATGGTTCACCAAAGAATCATGAAAACAGAAACCAGTTGAAGAAATACTGGACAATTTCCAGAGGCTGTCGGATGTTTGCACTCAAAAGGAAGAGAGGATGTACACCCCACCTTTTTCTTCAACCCTGTGATCCTTTCTATTATTTTCCAAGCTGATCACTCAGGTCATAACACTGAATTCACCTTATCATTCACAAGGGGGGAAGTAATTTATTCTCCCCTCCACTTATTAAATGGGCAGAGTAATGCTTATAAAGTGGTTTGCATAGAAAACAAAGTCGTGATAATTGCAAAGTTGTAACAGTAGTACAAGAAAACAGACTAATAAAAAATAAAATCAGGGACTGCAGTTGGAAAAACTTTTCCAGTTCCCTTCAATATTTTTATCAACTTTTCTGTTAACTGATAATTGTTCACAACTTACTCAATAGACACAAGAAGGGCTTAGATACAGTAACAGTTTTTAATTTGCCTGGAGAAGATTTTATTGTCCTTGATTCAAATTTCTGTCCATTGAAAAAACAGATTAATGTCCTGGGTGAAACTTTGGACTCACTGGAGATAATAGGGCCCAGACTTCACCCTCAGGTTTTATGTAACAGGCTATTAAATTGACATTTAAATAGATGACCTTGCAATGCAAAGACTAATATTTCATTCATGCATTAATACGTTAAGTAGTCTGTCAAAGAAAAACTAATGACTAGAAATAATTGAAACTGAAAATAAACCTTTTTTTAAATTGGATGTTTCTTTATCTTGTATCTGGGTGGATAAACTCCCCTTTTTTTTTTTTTTTTTAAATATTCTAAGGATTGTTATACCTAAGTCAATATTTATACATATATGCTTTCTTAGAAATTTGCTGAGCTGGTGTCTCTATAGTAGTGTGTCAATGTATTACACTGGTATTGCTTAGATGTGGAATCACCTAGCAGCAAGTCCCCTAAAATGGGATAAAACAATAACAAAAAAATTTAATCTGTTGTTGACCATTATCACTCCTAAAAGTGAGATAAAGCACAAACTTTAGAAGGGAATTGAGAATTTTTTTTTCTGCTGGATTTATTGTCATGATTTACTAGTATTCATATTACAAATTGGAAGTTTATGTGAATTTATTGCAAGCTATGAGGCTGAGATCACACATATGCAATTCAGCCATCGAGGCTAGGCAGCGCAGATAATAATTGCTAAGTGCCAGATGCACAGAAACCCTGATATCCTTCTGTCAGGGTTTTTTTTTTCTCCCCCCTTGTTAGCTTTTATCCTTTAACAGGGAATATTCCGTCACAGCTGTTGACCAATAATATATTCTGTATAAGCATCTGTTCTTATTCTCCATAAATAATAGCATCATCTCTCTTTTGTGCAATGGTTACACCAATTAGGCATTAAAGAAAAATAGAGAATTAGTAACAAGAAGCTATAGAGAATTAGTGTTCTTATACATATAGCTTGTATAACCTAAACCCACAAAGGAAATTTGGAAAAAATACTGACGAATCTATATTCTTCACTTTTCTGTCCAAAACTAACTCTTTTGCCACTGGGACAACATCAGAGAGCAAAGAACAGCATAAACTTTGCCTTATTTCTGTTCTGTTGATTTCTTTTTTTCCCCGAAAAAGCTATTACCAAATTAGCTTCTTCTGGCTTAATTGCTTACTCTGTCAAACAGCCAGTGAGGTGTTAATGTTGGGAGAAATGTTTCCTGATTATGTGCATGTACAAAACAGTGAAAGGTGTAGCCTATAGTATTTTAGTGGCTGGAGTGATGTAAGGTGCATGCTTGAAACTAGAAAAGGAGAAATTACTGTATGTATTGCTAGGTGACTATTTTATGTTTCTGTGATTCAGGGTTGTGTATATTTTAAATGTGTTAATTGGTGGAGCATGGTACAAGGTGTGTTCCTTGTGGCTTCCACTGTATATATGTTAGAATTCTATAATTGTTTTGGTCTCGAAGAAATGTTCCACATCTGCTTTATCTTTCTTTCTTGTTTTACTTCTGTTCGTAAGATTAGTCTGTTCTGAAGAATATAGTTCTTTCCTGTTTTGTGGAAACCACATCAAACTATTTTACTAATGAGATTAATGAGGCATCAAATAAGACATCTCATGGTAAGGTGCAGCATTGTATAGAACTTCACAAACAAGCTGTAGTAGTTTAAGCCAGGTGAGATAGTAATGAATTCCATACACTTTCGTCTGCCTGAATATATGAATTCCGACTGTTCGGTATAGCCTGTGTAATAAAAGCACAGCATCTCTCCAGAGTGAGTGAAAGCCTTGATTCCTTGATGTTCCAGGTTGCTATTAACTGGCACCCCAACTATGTCACATAGTTAAAGAATTTTTCAGAGGGTGGAATTTAGCTTCCTAAATAGAGGCATGTAGCGTAATTCTAAGTGCTCCCTGGGAGCTGAGATGTTTTCATTGGGCTCACAAATATGACACAGGACTTGAGAGAGACTCTTGGCCTTGGGGAGTAGAAATTTGAGGCCACATGGAATATCCTAGGACATCTACAGTATTGCTAGATGGCTCTAGTTGTCTGAATTATTCTGTTGACATAGGCAGGTTTTGGGGGGGGGAACAGGACTAAATAAAGTCCTTTGGCTTTTTAATTTCAAAACTGAGTGGCTCTTATGCTGCTGACAGGAGGAGAGGTTCATTTGTAAAGCACTACATCTTTCTACTTAGGCTGATTAAAGCTGTTTGTAGTACAGCTCTGCCAGCTAAAGATAGAAAAAACAGTGTCATCATGCCATCCAGAGGATGATGAACTTCATATTTTGTTTATATCCTCAATGTTTTCAAAGTGAGGTGGCTTCTTCCCACCATCAGGAAAAAAAAAAATCTTAAAAAGATGCCAAGAAAACCAGCTAGAGGCAAAGAAAGATGTGCTTGTGACAGAATTATCCCATCTCCAAGGTCAAGGTACACTGTGCATGGCATTTTTAGGTAAATTAGATCTCTGAGTCTATTGGGTTACTGCAGAGAATGCAGACACTCTCTACTAAGCCTTTATGTCCTCTCTTGTGATTGTCATACCACTTGAAAGAAATACTTATTTTTTTCTATTTTCTAAGATATATGGGAATATATTCAGTTCAGAATGCGTGCCATACTGTTTGCAACTGCTCACTTTCCATGGAAATGAAAACGTAGATCCAAAAGCTCAGATACATCTGCCTGAGTTTTAGTCAGCTTTATAGCAAAACTGAATTTAAGTCTGGCATATCAAAGCTCAAAAAGTTCCATGTGCCTTGTGCAATACTACTAATTCTGAATATCATCCAGTGTTGACAGAACTTTGAAGAAACCTGGTCACAATTTGTGATGAAATTGGAGATGTGTTTTGAAGGCCCATACGGCTTCATTTTCTCCAGAAAATATTGTCACGGGTGTGTTGAGCTCTTTCGAATGTCTATTTATTTGACTTACGTGAGTGTCCCCTGGTGGTGGTTGCCTTATGCCTTCTAGTAGCGGAGTCCCAATTGCCTCAGTATTTTTTGTCTGCGGCTGCACCAAGCAAGCAGTTTGCTTCTAGCCTTTGTATTTTATCTGTGTTTATTTTTGTTTACATAGTGCTAGATATTGAACTGTAACTTACATGGCAAGAACATATCTGGTCTGAGACTTAGCAGTGATTTCGCATGCTTTGCATTTGCTTGTTTGTCTTCCTAGAATTACACTTCCATGAAGCATTTGGTGTGGCTAGAGGAAAATTATGCCCTAGCATAAAGAGCAGTACATGAGCTCTTCCATCAAAGTGCAGACAGATTGTTCCCTGGTTACCTTACTAAGGAAGCACTGAACACTGCTTTGTAGGGTTCTTCTGGATGCCCAGAATGCTGACTGCTGGTGTAAGAGGCACACAGGTCAGTATAGAATGGCTCATCCATAGTCTTGGTGTTGACACTAACCAGTACATCAGTTTAAGCACACTCTTTGCTTCTCTAAATGATGTTACGGTAGGGAGGGATCTGTGTGCCTTAAGGAAAAATTCGCCCTCAGGTTTTTTTTATGATTATCAGGCAGATTGGTGAAGTCTCTTTACTAAAATCTCATTCTGAAAATGAATATTGAATCCCATGGCAAAACCTCTTCTGAATAGCATTTGCTATCTAGAAGTGATTATTTGCAGACATTTTTTTTCAGTGGAATAACCGATACATGAACACTAGGGGATGCTACACTTCTACCTACAAACCAAAGTTTGCTAACCATAGTTAGCAAACTATGTAGGG
>NW_010428768.1:0-39880 GCF_000710305.1 Buceros rhinoceros silvestris | reverse complement strand
AAAAAATAGGCCAAATCTGCAAAATTATTGCTATTTCTTTCCACACAGAAATTAAGGAAAACAGCTTTTGGTCATTAGGTGTAATGGAAGCATTTCATTGGAAGGAATCCAAGTGAGTAGAAATAGATTATTTTTTATGTTTTTAATTAAATATCTGGGGAAATGTCTTTAATCTATGTATAAAGAAGTTTATTTTAAAATATCCTGTAGAAACATCTAAAGAACAGGATTCCATTTCAATAGACTACATCAAAAGTAGGTGAAGAACGGTCCAGGTAGACTATATACAAAGCTACAGAGGTGTTTAGTCCAGGGCTTCAGTCTTAGAAAATCTTTTGTAACAACAAATAGGGAATGGCTGCAGGTTTGAGATTTGTTACAGGACAAGCCTGGTTGTCCCACACTACAACTTGTTTTTCTTTCAAATAATTCAAATTGTTTTCAAGTGCTTATACAAAATATACAAAATAGAAATATTTAAATGTTGGACCATTACATAAACTTTCATCATATTTTAACATGAAGAACAAAATCATGTAATAGTGTATGCAGATGGCTTTTTAATTAAAAAAACCCAACAGCTAAGAACAAGCAAGAATGACAACCTTACCTTTCAAAGAAATTGTTATTTAGAAATTGCCTGTTACAGCATTGCTTTACAAATCTTTGCAAATAGAAGCAATATTAAAGAGGTCTTTTTATTATTATACATGAGATACGTAGGACGTGGTTTTTTATTTTTTAAATTGTACAGACAGCTGCATTTCAAGTTTTCTGCTGATAGCCCTGCCTTATACAGCCATGCTGCTCAGCTCTTAAAAAGAGAGACTAGTATTTGTTTGTCATACAGTCCTGCTGTTCTTTTCTGGTCTATCAGAAGAAATGTCAATATAGAATTTTGGATGCAATCTGAAATGCTGGTGGTATTCTGTGCTATCTGTCCATCAAGATCTAAGTTTTCCTAAACAAATGTGCACACATAAATACAAGTGTTGGCTGCAAGTATACCGTGGGGTTTGTGTTTTTTGGTTTTGTTTTGGTTTTAGTATAGACTCTCACAGAGAAAAAAAGAACAGGCCAAGTGCTAAAAGGTTAATTTTGCTCACAAGAACAAATCATACCCAAAACACTGTATGAGTGAGAAGTATTGAGAAGTCAAAACACAGGAAATCAAGAGAACTGGCCAATATTTGTATGTAATTTTCTTTTTTGTAGCAGTGACTTTGGGGAAAACCGGGAAGTACAGATGATTTGAACTATAGCTGTTGAAAGTGGGAATCTCCCTCCCTCTCTCCACTATTTGTGGCTGCAGAGTCTGTCCCCACCCTTTCATCTAGTTTTCTGCTGGATGAGCAAACTGACCTGGCTCACTGCAGGGTTCTGCAAATAATAAATCCAATAAATGCAATGGAAGGAGTGGGAATATGTGGCTGGGAATGGGATCGGTAGTAATAGTACCCTTTTCAGTGGCAATAAAGTTTTATATAAAACTTAACCATCATGTTTAATTAAATTCTGAGGCCTTATTTGGGAGCTAGAACTGAAATGTATGTGCAGTGTCTCTGGTCTGATTACTTTGTGCTCTAGAAAGAATATTCTTTATCCTTCTGAATTAGTGTTTCTCTCTGTCAAAGAGAAACCAGTGTGGTACTATAGTAGCGGTCAAGGACTTGATAATCTGTATCCACTTTTGGTGGGGTGAGTTGCAAGCGTCTCTTTTGCCAGGCTTTTTCTGCTGTGTTAAAACATTTGCACAGTACACAAGTGGTTGTTTTCCCAAAACACTGTCACATCCCTTGAAAGAACAAGCAGTTATCTGAATGCACAGAAGAGATTTAAAATGTGCAAATTGCAGTACTGGAATCTGAGTGATTTTAAGAGAAATACAGCTGTGAGATCAAGAGAAAGACAGCAAAACAAGGATTGCAGTACTGACTTTTATCCCCTGCCTGTGAGTGGACGTTGCATAGAGTTGCTTAAGAAATATTTGCAGAATTCTTTATCCTCCTCTGCAAAGTACCTTGGTATTTCCTGAATTAGTAATGACACTGTGAAATGCAGAGTAACATCACAACCTGTTTTCAATATGCATTGTAGTCCCTGGAATGTTATACTCCAAGATATCTTTAAAGGCCGGGATTAAGCAAGACTATTACACAAGAAGTCAGAATAATGCTTTAGGGTAAATGGACATTTGCCCTTGAGTTGTTTTTGGACTTATAGTAGAAATAAATACATTTATTTCCCCTCTAGTTTTGTTCTGTTGTTCCTTATGTGGTTGACATGTTACATGCTTAAGTTTAGAATCCCCTAAACTCTGACATCTGCCACTCTAATGTCCTATAAGAATAATGTGGCTTTTTTAGAAAAGTATTGAAGTTCATTTAATAAAAAAGGTTGCAGACTAATGACATTGTTAAGACTTATTTGTCTGCCTGATTAACACACACTTGGATTTTATTATGTTATTGTCAAGTAGAATAAATACAGCATGATTTGTTCTGCCCTTTTGGTATTATGCTTTTTGTCGTGGGTATAGATTTCTCTACTGTAAGCCTCTTTTTTGGAAACAACTGTACAGTGGCATTAGCTCGGGAGTGTCCTCGTTTCTGTCCCTTGATAAGGAGGATTTAGTAAACATTGTCTGTAAGTGCAACAGTGCATAAAAACTAATAATCTGTGAAGGTGCTAAAATGAACTCAACAGTTTATGCAGATGTTGGTTAATGTGAGTGAAATATGTGCTAACTATGGGCAAGTCTTTCACTTGGCTTCAGAAGGCAAAGCCACAGCTGGAAAATGTGTTGCTGCTTTTCAGACATGGTTATATTTCAAAGCCTTTCTTTCTTTCTTTCTGTTCTCTCATGAAGTTGAAGGGACAAGGACAGATCTACAGTGTCATTTGGATGTGAAGAAAACATAGTTAATAACACAAATCTGGTGAAAATATGGTGCGGTGCTTGATCATGTAGTTTCACAAAAAAATCTTTTAGTGGTAGTGATTGTTTAAATCTCGAGCTGCTCGCTCCTCTGTCATGCCACTGCAATTGTTACGGCAGCAGTGTTGTCAACTGTTGTGAATTGTTCCTGGGTTAACGTTAACAGAGCAAATATTTGATTCACTGATCCTGTTCTCTGTAACCATACAGAGTTCTGCTAGAAATGTGACTGGGCCGAGTGCTGCTGCTGGAAGGAATGGTGAGATGCTTAAGCTAGTATGTCTGATTTTTAAAAAAGTTGGTGAAACTGTGGGTTAAGGCTTTGTGAAAGTGATTGTACTGCTCGTTTGTGGCACAAAAAGAAAGGAAGACTTTTTGCTGATGAGAGGCAAATCACAAAAATGAGACGTATATAACAACTGGAATAGCAGATAGGAAGAAGAAAGGTGTGAATATGCAGAACCTTAAAGCTGAGGCAAATTTAATGCATGCAGGGGCAGGAAAGAGGTTACAAGTGATAGAGTCTAAATACAGAGAGTGATAGAATCTAAATCTGCAGTGGGTTCTGATAAGACGTAAGCCTAGGAGAGAGGAAAAATCACTGTAATAATAGTATGCGGGTAATACCATCACTTTATATACTTGGTACGAGGTTTAGCTGGTAGAGTCTTCTGTGGGATTATTGTTAAAGAAAAAAACCCCACAGCCCAGAACTAAAGAAACCAAACCAACCAAACAAACAAACAAAAAAACCACAAAAAAATGTGCGTATCTTGGTGCTGCTGATCCTGAATGAGGAAAAAAAATCAGAAGTTCAAAGAATTCATGGTCGTAGGACTAGAGCTTAGCATTACCCAGATGTGGTGGTAAACAGTTCTGCCATAACAGTAGTGACTTTCTTCTATTTTCTTGGGAAAGGACCTTGATGTCTGAAGAAGTGCTTAATGCAGGGTGTCTCATAAGTGGGTATTAGGATCTCTTGGTGAAACACAGACTTCTTTCAGGTTTTTGTGCAGCACTCTCTGCAGGGTGTCTCCATTCCCATAGCCACAGCCCCTGCGTGTGCGGTGAGCTGGACTCATGACCGTGTTATGATGGAGCAGGTGTGGTAACTCCACTTGCCACACAGGTGCTGTCCAACTGCATGGTATGGTTTAGGTCTGACATGCAGTATATCTGCATATGTCTCACAGCTGCTTTCCAGGTTACTGAAAAAGTATTTGGCTGCATATGAAATATGAAATAAATTATATTTACTAGGCTTTTAATATAGAGCATATAATATGAATATATAATAATGAAAATACTGTTTTATACATGAGAGCAAACAGCCCAGCTCCCCCCTGTTAAATCTTGTAGAGACTGCTTCAAACTGGGGGTGAAAGGGATGAAATACACGATCTTATACCTTAAAATAACACAGGCTGTAGCACCTCTTTAAAAGAGCCACAGCTGCTAAAAGGCTCAAGGGTGCTTTTTTTTTTTCCAGGTATTTTTGGCAGGTGATTGAACATGAATGGAGGTTTCCTTTAAAAGGAGATGTACACGAGGCAGTCATGCAGCATACTAAAAATGGCTGTCGAGAAACTTTGATAATGCACCAGATACTGCAAGCAAAATTTCAGTCTGCAGACAATGAGTGGCCCTCGTGATCCAGAACAAGAAACGTAAACCAGAAGTATTCAAAGATACTGCCCAGAAGGACAAATGGATGCGTGCACCTGGCCACTGGGCGAACAGGCAACCGACTTGGCATAAACACATTCTCCAGAAGTTTCTGGTAATTTACAAAACTATTTTGTAAATTTTGTATTTTGTAAATTTAGAAATTTACAACCTTATTAGGGAGACCACTGATTTTAGCATCCAGACTACTTTTAAAAATTTGGGAACTGCCTTTATAGACGTTTACTGTGGATCCTGTTTCAGATGGCAGTCCTATTTTCTGGTCTTTAAGCAGTTACTGATACTTTGGCAGAATTAGGGTAAAGGGGAGAAAGTGGAAGAACGCTCTTAAAAGACACTGAATTGCAATGTTTCATTTCTTATTAGGGTTGTTAGTCAATAACTTGGAAATCCAGGACAAAGCTACAAGCCCTTAATGCAGCTTCCTTCCCCTGTTTTGTGGGGTGGTTTATTTTATTTTGTTTTTTGTTATTATCATCCTTGGAAAATATGGCATACCCCCCTCCCCCTTTCCTGTGTCTGTTAAAAATGTCATTTTTAAATCTCCATCTTCTGTACATCACCTACTGTTCTCTGTCAGTGATCATTCACTCCCTACATCAAACCCCTGTTTCTGTCATACAGGCTAAGCTCTTCCGTACTGGTATTGGTTTAATTTTGAGGCTTTCAGTACATGTTAAGTAGTATAGTCCCATACAACACTGTGGTGCATGACGTTCAGGCTTTCTGGAGGTGCTGCACAGCGGGCACAGTTCTTTGCAAAGAACTCTAAGTATACTAGGTTGCACTTCTAGCACTGTTTGTCTTTTAAGGTCCTTTTGTTGGAATTCGTGCTTTCCATCTTTCCTTTGGCTTCCCTCTGTACACTTTTTTTTTCCCTGCCTCACAGCCCTGTTTCTCTCTGCAGCATTGAAAAAGACAAATACCAGCTAATCTAATCTCTCCGCCCTCTCTTCTGCTTTAACAAAGCTTTTAGCTTCCCCTGTCTCTCTTCTTTGTTTTCTTTACCTTTCTTTCCCTTCCTCCTCCAAACAATTCATCACTCCTATTTAAAAGAACTGGTCAAGCTGCAGTAGGACATGCAATCACAACAGACAAAATCTTCTGAGTTTTCCAGATGTACCTGTGTGTCATTATACCAGACTTGTCCCTCCTGCTGCAAAATGCGTGTATGGACAAGAAAATAAAGATGAAGGTATTTCAAGCTTTCCCTTTCTGATTCCTGACGATTCTTTTGTCTCTTTTAGCAGAGTAGCAAAGTGGCTGAACACAAATGCTGTTTTCTGTCTGATATGCTTTCTAGGTTTTTGTTTGTGCTAATGACTGAAGGTCTGTACATTTTTCCTCTGGAGCTGAGCCACTATTTGCTTGAATCACGAGGGTAAGACCTTAGGCCTTTTCTGAGGCTGCTTGTGCTCTCTCTGCTGCGCAGGTCCCAGTGTGTCAGTTTGGCAGTGCTCCCAGTCACTGTCAGCATTACTGCATTGCCAGAGCCAGCTCTTGGTTAGCACAAAGCACTGACAAATCGTGTGTGTTTAGTTTTGCTCCCTTGCTGTACTTCACAGGGATTAGGATTTTTTTATGTTTATAGAATAATAGCAGAGTGGTGCAGTCAACCAATGAGCGTAAATGTTAATGGCTGACAATCCTCCATTTACTGCATGGAGGAATCAAAGTTCGGGTGTTTGTGTGTTGGGGCGATGCTTCTGAGGGGCACAGGCCTCTAGGTATATGATTGAAAAGAGACCTGTCTTGAATGGTTTGAACTGTTAGAACTGCTGCAAGTATCCACTTGCATGTCACACATTTCCAGTGTGTTCCTGCGGCCGTAGTGGGCTGTAGGATTCCCTTTATAGCAGCACTCTCTCTGGTTTCTGCTACATTCCTAAAACAGAACAAACTGCCAGTGTAATCCACGAGCCTTTCTGCTCTCTGCCCTGAAAAACATTGCCAAAGCTGAAAAGGGAAAATGCTTCCAGCAGGGACTCCAGAATTACTTACGAGATGAGAATTTATACTCTGGGCTGTTAATCCACAGCAGCCTAAAACGCAAGAATACAAAAAATGTAAGCATGGTGATAAGGTGGTTTGGCAGTTTTCCTGTGACAATGATATCTCAAGAAATAATTTGAATGCAGTATGGGACAATGTAGGGTAGGATTATTAATTTTACTGAGTTGCACAGTTATGAGTCATGTCGGCTCTGTAGCAGAGAGGTTTGTGTGGGAAAGTAGTTATATCATGAAAGTGCTGGTTGGAGCTAAGGGAGGGCATTAGTTTTATTTGTGGCGATTGTTTCTGGCATCATTAGCGCTCGAGTAAAGGTAGAGTGAAGTGCATGTTCTCTTTGCAACTGACCTTGATTTATGGGAGAGGGTTTTCTGTAACCAATTTGTACAATCCTAGATCTTGCATGTATTGAAAGAATGTTTAGTTTGCTTTGGTTGTTTTAGCTCATTATGTGATAATCATTGTTTTAATATTAAACCTCTCCCTCTACAACTCCATTTGTTTTTTTTTTAATAAATAATCCTTTCATAATATGCATTGTGCTTCAGAATCACCTTTTCATCTACTGTTGCCATTGTAATTTGTTGATGGCTATAGAATGATAACGCTGAGCTACCTAACACGGATGTAAATTTCTGAACAAAAATACAAAGGCTTGTCAGGGCCTTTCTAAAGATTTGACCTTTAAAATCTTCATCTGGAGTTAAGACTTTCTTCCTTCCTGGCATAGCGATAAATCCTCCCACTTTCACAGCATTAGGGGAGAGGACTGAATAGCATTTTTGAATCGAATGCTTGGGAACTGGCCCAAGATCAAACTGGTTGCTTACATGCCGTTTCCCATTTTGTTTCATTTGCAGAATTTTAGTAGAAGATAAAAGGTAAAGTAAAAGCATCTGAAAGGCTGTATTAACGTGTTTGTAAAAGCAGACAGATAACTTGCCACTCTCTATGTCTTTTTAGGGCCTGTATTGCATCTTAAAAAGTGCCAAGTCCTACAGGGGTTAACAGGCAGGAAACTGCAGCTGCAGCCGGCTGACACGGAAGTCAGATTTTTGTGTAACAGACAGTCTGAGCAGGCCGAAAGGTGGGGGCCGGGGCGGGGAGGGGGGAATTGGAGAGTGCAGTATCTGCTGTGATACTGGTATTTTTGGTTATGCTCTGCAGCATTTTTATAAAGGGGGAGGGCATGCCCTGAAGGGCAGCAGCCCTCTCTGATAGTGCCATTTCAAATGCAGAGTGGTTTTTGTGGAAATGAGACACGAAGCTTTTCCTATTTAGAGCTCAGTTTATCACAGTATCTAAAGGAATCACGCTGCTGGTATGTGGTTGCTACGGTAGGTGTTAATATATTTAAATTCTGGCATAGGAGAATTCTCCCTGCGTTTTCAGTTACTAATTTCAGTCCCTTCTGTGCATGTTCACTTTCGGTATGTTTCGCTCTCTCTCCGTGGCCTCGCTTCCTCCATGCAACACGCTGCAGAGCACCAGCAAAGTAAATTTAACTTTTTGTTTATAAAGAACAGCTTTTGTGACCTGGGCGAACTCTTCCTCCTCCAGGCTTAAAATACCCAAATGCCTTCAGCAGTGGCACGCTGAGACACATGTGCTCAGGCAGGCAGTTTGCGATCACTCCCCTCTGCCTGAAAATCTGTGGTTTTCACGCGGGGGGTGCACGTTTGGGGTTTCTTTCCACGTTTCTGTCGCTGAAACGGGCCTAGCTGAGCCTGTCTTCTCTATGCACAGGATGGCTCCTGCTTGCCAGAGCTGCACAAAGATAATCGCTCAGGAAGTGTTTCAGCCAATCCCCTGAAGCTTTACATTCAGATTTACCAAAGTAGCCAATCCGGGATTCGCTTTTATTAGGCAGACAGATCATCAAGCTGAAGTGCCAAGCCCTTTCTGCCTGAGTACTGAGAGCCTGTCCTCCATGTTTTATAAGTATTGACATAACACTGTGTTAACAATGCATCCACAGAGGTAAGCCTTACTTTTTACATTTTTTTTTCTCTAAGGCCTATGAGTTGTGGGTTGAGAGTGTGATTCTCTGTGATTTGTTGTGCAAAACTCACACCACAGCACTTTATTAAGTTGGAACTGTTTAAATTTGCTTTCTTGGGTCACATGGTTAGTAGCCATTAGCCACAGCTTTATTTTGCAGACTGGCAAAACCTTGGCATACCTACTTCTTCACAGGAGGATGGTGTTTTTAGAGTTTATCAAGATCCTGGTATTCCAAAGAAGCTTTCTCTCTCTGAGCAGTTTGCCAGCACTATTGTCTGTTGTGTCACATGCCTGCTGAAGAGAAAATGGAAGCTAGGGAGCAGATGCATTTAACTGCCCTACAGGGAGTCAAGCAGGGATAATGGCAGACAGAAGAACAGGCAAGTTTACCTTTCTAAACAGTGAATGGAATAGCTAAGATAAGTTATCTCTGAGAAAATATGGGATTTTTAAAAACCTAGACATCAGCAAAAAGTGCTAATGGCAGATTGTAGATATTGGGCCTAGGTGGTGGTGTGCTGTTGCATCATGTTTTTTATGCAGCTTATCTTAACTTATATGATTATTGAACCTTTTTTCTTGCAGGAATAATTAATACAACGTGTTTCTTTTTCTGAGGGGCAATGTATGGTTAATATTTTGTTCCTTTAAAAGGGAGTTTTTATGCTGCAGATTTTGGAAATGGGTTGCTGCTCACTGAAGTGCAGCAGTACATCTGTTTAAAAATCTGATTCTTTATGGAAAACGTTTTTGAACTGTTAGCTTTCTTGTTTTATGTAGTTCAAATAAACTAATGTACCTTTTATCTGTGCTTTTTTGTTTTACACTGTATCAGCTACAGTTCTGTGTTGTGGAGTCCAGAGGATATAAAATCTTGTGTGGTTCATGACAGTAGTACATGTTGTTCGTTCTTGGGTTTTTTCCTTTTTTTTTTTCCCTAAACTTTTGGTTTAATGCTATGTAATTATTTCAAGAAATTGCTTTTTGATCAATTCCCAAATCTGCCAGCCTGTTGTGTCTTCTTAACTGGAAAAATGAGATGGGTGCTTGAACAGTTGGTAAGTAAGCAGCATGCTACTCTCTGAACATTTCTAATAGTTTTCCAAACATTTTGTTTTTACTTGGTCAGTTAGTGTAGTAGATGAAGTAATGTTAGTGGTTACTCATATAAAAAGTCAGATTTGCCTAGCGTCCATTTTAAGGGACTTGTACACGTAAACTGTTCCAATTTGAATGCACTGTTTTTTTGAGAATTTGTCTGTAAAGTTTGAAGCTTATACTTCCCGTTTACCTCAGGCCAGTGAAAAATATTCTACTTGCTGTTTGTTCATAGATCACTAAATACCTTGTTTGTGGAGTAAGGCGCATTTTCGTTTTTCCTTAGGCTTCTGAGGTGTGATGAAAGTGCTAGTACTCAGCAACGAAGTGACCTTATGAAGTAAAGTAAATAACGCTTAATGAGCATATGTTTCTGATACTATACGAAGTATGATCTCAGGCAAACTTTCCTGGTTTATAACTAATTTTGAACGTTTTGTGACCTTTATTAAGATTTTAACCGTAGTGCTTGCTTGCCTGTTTTAACAAGCTGCTTTTCAGTGATGACCAGTGTTGTTGTAAAAGCAGAAGAAGGGTGTTGTTTTGTGCTTTTAATCTAATTTTTGCACTTGTTTTAACAGCACATTCATGATTTTAGGGAAGAGCTTAGAGCTAGGCTAGCTTTGCAAATGACTGCACCGCAGCACGGTTACATGCTAACTTTTATAGAAGGTTGCCATATATTTCATGACATTCTGAAACACAGCAGTTTACCTCTGGTTACTTGTTTGCCATATGAGTACCTCGATTTGAATACCTCACTTTGCTTAACAGCCCCACACCCCCACCCCAGCCCCAAGGATTAGATTATAAGAATGTCTAGTTCAGTTTGCAACCTGAAACACTTCTGGGTTGTACGTCCGAGTTTCGTGTGATAGCATTTTTGTATGCAATTTTAATGCCTTTTTTGCAGCATACATAGAAGTGCTAACACAGCTGTGAAGTTATTCTGTTCTTCAGTTGCTAAACCCAGAAATTATATTTGGACATATTTTTTTATCAGTAGTTTATACACATTAGCAGTTTACTTTCAGTCTTAAATAGTGCACAGCATAATATTTGTTTAATATGAGGAAACAGGACTAAGTGATCTGCAATCAGAGAGCTTGTATTAAAATGGCTCCCACAGGTTTTGTTAAACCAGGATCTGTTTCAGATCTGCACCTCCAGACACACTGCTGACAGTGAAGCGTATTTGTATAAGCTGCCCCTGTGCATGTAATGAAACATAGCATCACGAGTCTGTTAAAGTTCACTATTTTTAATCACTCAAATAGAATTCTTTTATAGTTCACAAAAAATAAATGCCTGCATTGCAGCAAGATGTCTGAGGCAAGGTAGAGACAGCAGTGTTGTTTTACAGATCAGCCCAATCGCGCTGCTCCGTGGAGTACTTGAGCCAATAGAAGCAGAGGGTAGGTTAAAGATGGACAATTGCAGTGGCAAGACTGAGAAAGGCCTTCTGGAAATTTCTACCATCTTTGTTCCATCTAAGTAAAGCAAATTCAGCCAAGCTGAAGAATTTCATATGTTTTTGGTGCTTTGTCAAGGTATGATGTTATCACTCACTTTCGTTGATTGCATAATAAGCACTCTGTGCCGATTTTTCCTACCGTTCAGGACAGATGGAATGTGGGGTTTTGTTTAAGTAATAGACGTGTGGAGAAAGCACGTATTCTTTCTACCCCAGGTTTTACCGGACTGAGTCTTGTTAATATCACGGTTAGGCTGGACGCGTATGAAGCAATGTAGCTGAGGTTTATTCAGCTTGTAGCAAATGGCCATTATTCTAATGTAACTAGCAGTTAATCGTATAATTGCACTTTAAGTTTCTGGCTCCTAAAGAGTAATTTGAATTGCCCGGATGAATATGATCAGCCATTATTTTTTAGTGCCAACATCCAGTTACTTTTGTAATTAGCCGGACAAAGAATTCAGTGGGAGAAAAACAAAGGAGCGATCTGGATTATAAATTATGATGAAAACAGTAGCTTTTTAAGAGCTACATGCCCCTTTCATTCTTTGCAGGCAAACTGTTTTAGTTGGAAGCTAAATAGTGGTAGGGAAAAACTGAGTTATTTCTTTAAACAAATGACACTACTTAACATACCGAGAATGAAAAAAATGCAGAGCATAAAGCGCTCCAAATGTGACTTTCCCCCCCCTCATCAGGCAGGAGCATTAAAATGTAGGGGAAAACCTGCGTGGCTATTAAGGAAACATGTACTAGAAGGAACTTCATGCTCCAAAATCATAAACAGGTAGATTATATTACAAATTTAGCCCTTTATATCAGTGTCCACACACTTTGGCTCGTCTTCCTAGGCTGTCTTCCGTTTTGTGATACCATTTTGTTTGGAGGTTT
This sequence comes from Buceros rhinoceros silvestris, assembly GCF_000710305.1. Lineage (NCBI taxonomy): Eukaryota > Metazoa > Chordata > Aves > Bucerotiformes > Bucerotidae > Buceros > Buceros rhinoceros. Next base: position 27,779 of record NW_010428768.1, on the reverse strand, counting down.
TTGTTTGGGTTTTTTTTTTTTTCTTTTTTTCCTTCTTGCCTTGTTTTCAGGTGTATTGGCCATGTGGATCCAGTAGCTGAATGTGGTAGGGCATGGTCAGTTTTCCACAGTAGTGGTGCCACCCCACCATAATGGGTTAAAGGGTGATAAACCTCAGTAAAAGCTCTCCTTTCCTCTCTCTGGAATTCAGAGTATTAATCTGAATCTTCTAAGCATCTTGAACACAACCTTTGCCCATGTTGAATGCAGTAGACAGTGATTTTCAGATTCTGTTGTTTGTGGATCCCCAATACTCTGGCTTTGAGGGGTCTGCAAACTCGAGACTGCACACTGTTGTAGTAGGCCACTGAATCCTTTAAATTGTATTTGGGAGGTAGATTTATTAATAAACGTGTCTTGTATTCATGGGTTAAAGTGTAATTTAGAAATAGTTACATGGGAAATGAGTTTTACTAGTTTGATAGACGTCTGTCATTCTTACAGTAACCCTTTATTGCCAGTTGTTGTAGCATCCGTTTTGCACTGAGATTAAAACCATGCTGTAGCTGGGTGTTAACATCCTTCATTTAGCTGGTGTAAACCTTTACTTTCAAACGTGATTGTAGCATCTGAACCATATAGCTGTTCTGATTGCTTTGCTTGGGCCTCAGTTCTGTAGTTTATAGTCTTAAAGGTGACGGTATGACACCAAGGATCTCCCTCCCTCCCTCCCAGATTTTCTCTTTTCTGGAGCTATTTTGAATGCACCCTGAATATAAGGTTTTAAAAGGAACCTAAGTGTTCTTTAAATTACAGTTATGCATTTGCTTTGCTTATTATCAGAAGTAACTACCCCCAACCTTGCTGTACCTGGATATCTGAACTGGCATTTTGTGTATGTTAATTGCTTAATACAAACTGAGCATTTTGCAGGGGATTCTGCAAAAGGAGATGTAAAATCTAAGGTGCTCACACTGGAGGATGAGTCTAAAATTGAGTGATTTCCTTAGTAACCTGTGACTTCACAATCTTGAGCCTTTTTAGTAAAACATTGGGATGTCAGGTGTCCTTTTGTCATACTTTACCATTTCTGATATTTAGATGCTTGCTTCAAATATAGCACGGCTGTTTAAACAAGAGATACTGTTCTTGAATAAACTGCTACCATTTTAGCTACAGTACAGGGCTGAGGCAGTGCAGTGCTGTCAGACGCCATTTTAAGAATCCTGCATAAATAGCATAGCTACCGATGAGTAAGAGACTGTTATAGGTGAGTGCTTATACAAAGCTGCTATTTATTCAGCAATGGCATGCAAATATTTTTTCAAATTTTTATTGAATGCAGTTTTTTGAAATCATGATTTAGAATTGCTGCTCACAAATGTGATATAGGAGAAGCAGGAATTATCTTAAGGATGAAATTCAGCTTTAGTGCTTATAGTCTTAAATCAGGGTTTTTTGGTTTTGTTTTCTATTAATTAAAAGGAAAAATGAATTCCATAAATATATAGTTCTTTATTTTAAATCAATGTATTTATTCCCTGATTTAGATCTGGGTTGTGTATGTGGGCATTAGCTGTTTCGAGTGGTTTTCCATATCTGTCAGTTTTTCTTGGTTAAATGTCAAGGTGCAGTAGTTCATCTGCAACTTTTAATTGCTCTTTGTAGCTAATGTAGGTTAGACCAGCTTTAAATATTTTTGTATGTGTACATTTTTTCGTGGAGGTACTACTAGTAGTACAGGAATGATTTTTTCCTAAACAGAAAAGTCAGTATTTTATTTTCCGGTCTGAAATCCGAAAAAAAAAAAAAAAAAGAATTTCATATTAAAAAAAAAAAACCAAACTCTTTCAGTTTAATAGAGAACATATGTAAAAATTAGGCAGCTAAGTTCTTTTTGCATTTTTACCTTAGTATCAATAATATTTGTTTGTTTGCAATATCCTTTTTTTTTCCTTTCTGTCCCCAACTATCCCCAAAGGGATAACCTCCACTCCTCCTCCTCTCATCCAGACATATTAAAATAATTTGTGTGAAACAACTTAGTTTAACATTTTACAAAATAATTTTATCTTTTCTTTCTTTTTTTTTTTTTGTAAGTTTTGTCATCAGTGCCAGGAGGGAAGTTTTAAATGATTAATTGGTGTTCTAGTCAACTGACAGTGAATCTGGCAAAGCTTAAATTTCAATTGTGTTCTTAAAATATGTTCTTCTGTGTTCACTCATCTTAATGACGAAATAAGAGTAGCTTTCAGCTTTATTGTATTCGCCTAAGTACTTAATTGAGTATATACCAGTATCATTTCTGATCCGCAACCTCAGAGCACCGCATTCATAGTACACACGCATGACAGCAGTGTGTGCTCTCTGAAATACTTGCTCTAAGCCCTGCAAGAACGAATTCTGAAAACTCTCTAGAATAGTCTCTGTGATCACACAGTTATTGTTTCCATAGAACTAGATGCTTGTTTATAATTATTTTGCCGCTGGTTTTGACTTTCTTACTGTTTTGTTGTGGGTATTAGTAAGGTACCTGTCATTAAGGACCTGTTTTTCTTGTATTATTTAATTGGAAATCTTTTGCTAATGAAATGTCAGTGTTTGAAAGTTTGTGCTTTATAAAGCATTTTCAGAATATTGCTTATATTGAACGATGGTGCAGAGGTGCAAAGATCTGTCAGCTTTAGAAAAGTTTTTGTAAATTTGTTGTGAATTGCCAGCATGTATTTACAAACTGGAGTCTTGCAGACTACCACCACAATCATCACTGCCACCCTTCGAACAGTGTCATGTTGTGCGAGTCATAATACATCACAGCAAATAAAACAATGGGAGATGCTTCTGGAGAGCTGTGAATTTTAAGTATCTTTTATAGCTGTATCATTTATAGTCTAATACACTTATTTAACTGTTCCCCCTCAACAGTTTGCTTTCTTTTTTTTTTCCAGAACAAACTCAGTGATTTTTTCTTACATACTTAAACGTTTGTGCCCTTAAAAGACTGAGTGAGATTAATTATAGTAGAGAATATGGAGATGCAATCTGTTCCTCCAAGGTTCAGTTTCCATACTATAGTAGGTAACTGCTGAATTTTGTTTTAGTTGTGGGTGGCGCACAATGTGCATATGTGTGTGTAGGATATGTTCACCTCCGTTGCTAAGAAAAATGAAGAACCTTTGTGTCAAGTGGTGAATGTATTTTCGACTGTTGATTGATACTTCCCATCTTTGGAAAGCCGTCTTCAGGCATCTTTTATGGGATGTATCAGAGAGGTGTCAGTTCAAGGTACTTTCTTCATCTTGGAACTGCTTATGAAGAATGTTTTTCAGGTCTCTGTAGATCTATGGAAAACGCACTCGGAAAAGTGATGGAGGAAACAATTTCTTAAATTGAACTCATTAGACAGAGTGAGACAGACTTAGAACTGAAGAAACCTCATCCACTGTGCCTAACGCGCGGGAATGCTGACCTGTAACACCTCTGCAGTGCTGGGTTTGGGCCCACGGGTGCAGAGTGGCTCTGGTCAGCTCTGTAACCTCCCCTGATGCTTTGGTCAGTTCCTGCTAGTGTTGCTGGACTGATCTGTCACACTCCTTTAACAGCCGGGGTTCATGCACAACTGCCAAGTTGACTTTTCATACTGGCTTGTAGCAACTACTGTATCTCTCTTCTTGTGTCATGCACCTGACAGATTTGGATGATTCTGGATTATTATGATTGCTTTAATGTAACTTAATGTGAGCTGCTGCTAAAAGGGTATTGTATTACCCTCTTCCCTTCATGTCATACACTCCCATTTCCTCTTTTCTGCCCATCCAGCTGCACAGTGAGCTAGATCACAGAACTGATTCAGTTAAAATGAACATGATTTCTGGAACACGAAGGTAGGGATTGGGGAAACCATTCCCTTTAGTAGCAACCTGTGTAAAAATAATCTTTAGACTTCACCCTGAGTCTCATAAAGACTTGAATCTTCTAGTCTGTGGCTGAAACTGGATCTGTATTTTAAAACCAGGTAATGTGTACTGCCAAATTGCTTCACTCTTGACAGAATTAATGTGTATTATTACGCATTTACCTGTGTGCATTATTAATCAGAGATACATGATGTTTTAAAAATAGGGATTTTGTTACAGTTTGGTGATATTGAAGTAGGATTTTATAAGGGGGGAGGGAAAGGAAAAAAAATATGGTAAGAGAACAAACAAGGAACCCGTCCCATGAGCCTATTCCTTCTCACTGCTTAGGAAAGAAAATGGACAGAGGCAAGTGGTGCGTGAGATGCTTTGGTGTCTGCAACACACTGCCAGCTCCTCTTTGCTGGAGGCCTTCTGGGAAAGGGTGTAACAAATGTGCGGTATAATTGATCTGCCCATGGATAGTAAATTGGTGAGCATTGTAGTACGGTCCACTATGTTATGCATTTAATCTGCCCATGGAAAATAAATTTGAGAAGTATTGTGCTATGTCAACTGTGTTTACATTTACCATAATTCTGGTCACACCAGTGCCTTCCCTTGCTGCTGAAATTAACAGCAGGGTCCGCAAGCTGGTGTGGATTGGATGCTGGTGGATTTGATGCTGGCGAACTAGAACAGTGTTTTATGACTTAAAAGAGCTTAATTTATAGATTGTTGTTATATACAAATGACAAGTAGAGCAAATGATTTCTGGAGTTCATGTATCTTCTCAGCTTTAGGTCTTCCACATATTGAGCTAGGTTAATTTGGATTTAAAATTTTTGCTGAGGTAACTGCCCTGTCTAGAAGCGTGAAAGGGATTGCAACCTGACGCCCTGGTAGCTGATAAAATTAGTTTTGGCAAATACTGGTCTAAAAAGTCCTTCTACTGGGAAGTTTTACTTTGTTTAGGAAGCTCTTTTACTTATGCTAGTAACAAAACTCCTGCTAATATAAACTGTTTGTCAGGCTGAAGAGTTTCTCTGATATAAATGTAACCAAAGCCTCAATGTTGTTTCCAAGCTCTGATTAGCTGTCTCAGACAGATTTAACCACAGTGGCTAAAGCAAAGTCTCTAACTGTCCTCTTGGCCTCTCTGGTAGAAATAGCTGTCCTTAGAACTGGGATGACTGAATCAAATCTCAGTCCACCCCAGAGCAGCACTAGTTCACAGTCTGCCACATCAATGTACACTGGTATCGGCAACAACTTACAGTAATAGATGAGACACTAAATGGTCACTACAGAGGAACAGATTGACATCCCGCTTGGCTGTTGTGCTCTGGTTTTGTTACTGGGCAACTGCGATACCTGCTTCAGGCACCATAACCTCATTTGTCTATTGTTTTGAATTTGGGCTTGCTTCAACATCATATGTTTTCTTTAACCTTTCATCTGCAGTAATCAGATCTCTCAAACTGGTGTGTAACTCAATATTCATTCCAGTTCTTTCTTCTTCTCTCTTCCACCTTCCTTCCCCAAACTGAGTTAAATAGCCAAATTCATTGAATTACTTTCTTGATTGGTATCACTCTTAAGAAAGTAGAATATCAGCAAGTCTTGCTTTGTTACCAACCTGATCTATGAACTTTATAGTAGTTGACTATATAGTTTTGCATAGAAAGTAAAGGGATCAAAAATGTCATCTGCCAAGAGCTGGCCGTATTATAGACTTGATAAAATGAGTATTTCTGAGTATAAAATGATAAAATGAGTATATCATCAAGATATAGTTTGTCATCTAGTTAATAATTCAATCCTGCCTGGAGTGAATTAAAATTGTCTGTTTAGGATTGAATGGTTGAATAATAGTAACAACTCTGTTCTGTTTACCCTTTATTATAGTTGATAATTGGTGGAATTATGTTGCTAATAAATTATAAATATTCAGTTTTCTGTTATATAGTCTGGTTTCAAAATCTTTGAAATTATTTATTGAAAGTTTTAAAAATTGCATTTTACATTCTAATTTTACAAGCTGTTCTGTGCTATTAAATCTGTTACAGCTAATTTGTTCGCTGATGCTGCTGAGCATTAAGTGTTAGGAGGCATCTCTCCACACTGTTTATGGAAGCCTTAGATTAGGAGCTACAAGAATGGAATTTCTGTTTTTAGGAATTTAGACATACAGAGACATAATCTTCAGTATGTTACAAGACTGTCATTAGTATAAAAATGTTACCTTAATTGGTAACATGCAGCATAGGTGTATACTTGGATTGTTTCTCCATGTTTTACTCTGGCAAACAGCAGACCTTTCATTTCATCATTTTTTAAATATACTTGTATTTGACAGTGTTATGTTGAACTGCTATACGTAAAGTTAACAAGGGACGAATACAATCAATAACTATTCTAATTCACCTTTTTGAATCCTGCAGCTTGGCTGAAGAGGAAATAAAGGCAGAGCAGGAGGTGGTGGAGGGGATGGATATCTCCACTCGATCCAAAGGTAAGAAGAAATGTTTCACCTACGTTCTGCAGCATGTGAATTTTTGTAAACCAGGAACAGCAAGCTGATGGAATACCTCCTGGTTTTTGGAAGCATCAGTCTTTGATCTCCCAGCCTTCTCAGCCACGTGGTCGTGCAGCTCCCCTTGTTTTGAGGGCTCTGATCAATTCAAATTGGTCCATTCAGAGGGGTTTAACCTGGCAGAAAAAGACTTGTGTTTTTATACTGAGTTTGCTGTTGATACAAATCCCTAAGCCAGCTCATAGGCACGCTTTGAAAGGAGCGTGGTTTGGAAGACAAAGACAGGAACACCACAGTGCTACTTCAGATTGGTCCAAGCTGTCATTGTGTGCAAGTCACCGATCTGTTCACAGCAGGACTCTTGGTGTCTTAAACACCAGTGAGAGTGATCTGAATGGCCTTTGTACATCACCATAGTAAAGATAAAATGTATCAGAGCTTGAATTAATTGAATAATAATAATGGAATTGATATTTAGCTAATACTGATAGGCTTTAATTGGGTTGTTAAATTTGACACGTATGTTGTCGCAATCCGTGCCAGCACCATTCTAAAGGCAAGAATAACAACCACTCAGCCCAACCCCTTAACAAGTATATTTTTTTTTTCAGTAAAGAAGTGATGTAGGTTGTAAAGAAATCCTGAGACTAGCCTGTAAGCCATCTTGCTTTGTTACCAACCTGATCTATGAACTGGTGGTAAAACTTTATAGTAGTTGACTATATAGTTTTGCATAGAGAGTAAGTAGATCAAAAATGTAATCTGCCAAGAGCTGGCCATATTATAGACTTGATAAAATGAGTATTTCTGGACTTCTTACTTGGATGGAGACAGGATTCTGTGTTTAGTGCAGTGTCCTGCGGTGGAGAAGTCACAGAGAAGAATTTTGAAACTGTTACACTCTGTGTAAGGCAGAAAAACTGTAGCCAGGTTGTAAACTGGTGGCATAGTGGTAACAGAGTTTCCTCTTCACCCTTAATCTTGTTCAGAATTTTGCTTGTGTGTTTTAGAAAGGATGTAGATGGGGAAGTTGACCCTGTAGAGACAAACCCTTAAGGGAAGCATACAGCTTTTCTTGGTTTGTTTGGGTTTTTTGATGGTCTGAGAAGCCTGTGGGAAAGGAGATCAATCAATGGTATTGTGTAACTTCACTCTTGTCCTAGAGGATCTGATATACTGCAAGTTTGTACCCTGACTTGTTCTGCTGCAGTTTGTACAGGCCATGTCTAAAGAAAGTTGTAGGAAAATAAATTAAATTGCTTTAAAACCTATTAGCCCGATGCAGACTCTTCATGAACATTCTTGTTTTGGCATAAGCCGTTTAATTTTAATTACTGTAAATCAGTTCCATTTCAGTTTAAGCTAAGCTGAAACATGCATTGTTTAATCAGTAACAAGGGTGTTAGCATAGCCTTTGAATTGGTTTGAGTAAGGTGGTGGCTTCAAAGCAGCCTAAGCTAGTCAAACTGCTCGATGCAGCAGATGTATCCACTTCCTTCCATACCTAAGCTGGCAGGAAACTAACTGAACCATAAAACATGAATAGTTTTCTACTAGCTTAGTGTGCTGAAATGCCTTGGTAGGCTGCCAGAACTGGTGTGAGAGAGAGAGGGCAGGAATATACCAGTTGGGTGCAGGAAGTATAGAGCTTTGTTAGCAAGTTTAGATAGGGTTAGGCTGTAATGAAACTAGAGCTTAAAACCATAGCTGACACTTCTTGCACTTCATAACGTGATACGTAAGAGTGATCGGAGCTCTGCTGCCGTACACACTCACCTTCAGCTGCATTTTTCTGCCCTTCTCCTGAGGCTGGAACTGATGCTTATGCTGTTGCATCATAAGCTATATATACCAAGCAGCTGATCTAGCATAAGGCTGATGATTTTTTGTAGTATTAGTTCTTGTGTGAATCATGAACGGATTAACCCTGTTATTACTCATAGGTCCCTGTCTCCAAAAAATTGTGGCTTCAAACATCTGGTGAGATGGGGAAGGGGAGTAGAGTTATTGTAGCAGTTATAATTTAGATCTGCATATGCAGCTTTACTAAAGACAAGGTTTTAAAATAGACTACGCTCTTGATCAGAACAAGGAGTCATAAAGTATATGAGAACTGGAAGTAAGAAGTGACAGCTTAAAGAGAATATGAAGAGTCCAAAATCATAAAATGAAGTCAACAAAGGATTGCCATATAGCAACGGAGAAAGGTCATGGATTAGATTATTATAATATTTTGTCCTCTGCATATGATACATTAATGTGTCTGACAGAAACATCTTCTCGTAGTTCAATTCCAGCCTTATGGCCTACTTTTTAACCTTGTTTACTAATTATTTCAAGATGAGGCTTGCAAGGCTTTCTGAAGAATTTTCTGAATATTTCTAGGTTGTGGTTCTGGAGCAGCATAAGGAACTTAATTGTTTGGCGCAATTCTGTCTTCACTTGCACTTGATCTCTCTGGACAGCAGGGAACTGTGCACAGGGTTTTTTCATCTTACTGACTTGGAAGATTTTTATTTTTTTTTTTTTTTTTTCCCCTCGGGTCAGTTTTCTGCTAGTTTATCTTACTTAACTGCCATCAGTAGTTAGCTGTGATGGCAGATGGCCTTCCATGTAGATTTCATATGTTTCAGCCAGAACTGTAACCATTGGCTATCTTGTGACTAGTCAGAAGGAGCTCTTTAACTCTCTTCTCCCATCATCAGTCATATGTCCCTTATATTGCCTTTACTTCTGAGCTGGCTCTTAGCCAGTCCTCTTCTCAGTCAGTTAACGGCTTGGGTATAGCAGTAGTTTTCTACCTGCTTATCTCTCTGAACCAGATTACTAGGGAGTTGGCCAGATGTCATTGCCAGGAGCAGACTTGCTGCCGTCAGTGACAGTCATTACATGGTCTTAGCTTGTTGTAAAATCATATACTGGGTCACTTCTGCTTACTGGTGAGAATTCTGACTTTACAGCTTTTGCAGTGCTGCAGGTTTTTGTTGAAGGTTTGCTGTTGCTGCTTCTCGCAGTGGTAAAAGGTTCAGATGTTACGAATGTAAATGCAAAATGACGAGTAAAATGGAATTTCCAGAATACGTTATGTATTTTGTAACAGTTTCATAATAGTACATTGTGTATCAACTTCATTTGCAGTGATACCAAGTATTTAATCACAGAGAGATGAGATTTTCACTCCAATGTGAAAGGTAATTTGAGAGTCCTCCAGCGAATAGCAGTGCAGCCTCAGGCTTTTGTCTCCAGAGCAGAACCCTTCTTACTCAGTAATCAATAGAGGATCCTCAGGAGTGCTTTGGGTCAGCAAGTCCCCCTACAGCCAGGCTCCAGCTTACAGACAGCTTACATCTCTTATATTGCAGGTTGTTGGAAGTGTTTCTTTATCTTCCAAAGTTCTGCAGTGAAGAACCAAGTGGCAGTGTCTTTTTGTATTTGTGTAAAATTGCAGTGTAGGAGGAGTTCATCCAGGATTTATACAACCTTTGCTATTTATTACATTAAGCAACTGGATTGGATTAATTTAATCAGCTGAAATTTCTGGAATGTAAACAAGGCTTTGGTGGTTGATTGCAACTACATCATCCTTAAAAATTCTGGCATAAGATTAAAATGCCTCAGAGCTGAGTGTAAGTTCTAACAGATTTATCCACGATTTTATTGAGTGTTTTGAAGATAATGAAGCTTGCTCTAGTATTATAGGTAATGGATTTGAAAAAATCATAAATCTGTTATCAACCAATCACAACAATAAATATAACTGGAGACTTCACAGTTCTGGAATCCATTTAAATTATTAACTGAAGCCTCTTCTATCAACTCTCATTAAAGCCTTATTGGTAGAGAAACTAATACAAGTGTAACAGATACTTAGAAATAAATACATAGACACCACTTTGTTTTGGTTTTAGTCTGGAATCACTTTGACTGCAATTAGCTTAAGCAAGTTTTTAAATTAAAGACAAAAAAAGGTATGTGGAAAGGAGAGCATAAGGAGGTGTAAAATATCACTGTCAGTATGTCTTTGGTACTGAGCAGTTGATGCTCTGTTCTCATGGAAAGGCATGTTGATGTACTTATTTTCAGAAAGAATTACATTGGGGTATCACGGTAAAAGCAAGGAAAACAACATTTTACTTTTACACATTTTCTGAGTTGGCATCTGCTTCCATTGAGAAAAATGAGACTTCTCAATTAGGGATCGTAGCTATTGAATGCTCACAGTACAGCACTTGGCAATGTAAAGAACTGGGAAGATATGGTTGTGTTCTGTGCTCCATATGCTGCATTAACATAAGATCCCTGATATACAACAATAACATACGTTTGTTTGGTGGTTTAATTTTTTCTGAGCAAAAATGTATTAAGTCACTACTTTATCTGCTTAAAAACTGCATTACCATCAGATAAAATTGGACTTCTAAAATAGTCACGAAGTGTGAAATTAAGTTGCTTTATAGTTTAAGTATGCTGTAGTCTGTCTCCAGGGAGCAGTAACTACTAATCCTTTAGTCACATGATGGCATGCTGAAACAAAGATTTTAAACCTCAGGTGAAGCTCAGGATAGCTTGTCGTTCCTCAATGGATGGTTTGAGCAAGCACTCAGGTGCTTACGTCAATCTTGGCAACATTACAGATCAATTAATAATAACCTAGTGATGCAAAACCAGGTAACTTTGAATGAGAGCTTAAAAAGTTATTTCAAGTGTCTGCTTTTCACTTGCGCTGGAAACACAATTTTGAAATTAATCTAAGAAAGCAAAATCAGGCAGTCAGAAATCAAGAAATAAGTGGAGTACAGTTGCTTGGCAAGTTAATTTGTTACAATTGGTTTATCAATGAAATACTCATTTATTATTTTACTGTAATGCCCTTCATTTAATACACAGAACATTTAATTTCTTCTGAGTGGTGCGTACCTGCAAATGATCACAGCTTTTTCAGATAGAAAAGGTGGGTGCACAAATGATGCCCGTCTAAAAAGTTTGATTCAGGCTGATTTGCTCAATATATGACAGCAGTTTTGTAGAAGCAGCAGGAAGTTTGCAGCAATATGTGCTAACTGGTGACAAACTGGCATGGTGATATGCTCTCCAAAGTGAGACCATTCTTGCTCATTAAGCACAAATTCTTGCTGTTCCTTTTTGGAGCAGAAACTTGAATCCACCTCCTTAGTAACTGTCCTAGTCACCAAGTCATAGAGTGGTTTAAATGTGGGGTTTTTTTTTCTTTCCTCTTGGATCTGTTTCTCTTTGTTCCAGTAATAAATACTAAGTTAAACTTCACAGGGGAAGTAATCCAGGTTAAAAATTAACTTTCCTTCTGACAGGTTATTTTAAACAGCGATAAATTTCTTGATCTGGTTCACAGCTCAGCTACACAAACTCTGCTGACATAGGTGGAAGAGCCAAGGAGGACGAAGAGGCAGTGTGAGCTGAATAGGGCACTGCTGCTGAAAGCCACACAAAATACAACTTGAGCATTTTTTGTCTTAATTAGAACTGGAAACTGTAACGATTTAAGTAGGTGCTATCATTCTTATTTTACTTGAACTGAATTAAAAGATCGTTCTTGTTATTAGGTCCCTCACAGATTGGTAAGTTGGCAACATACAGCCATAGTTAAAGATGTTAGCCTATTCCACTAGGACAGCTAAATCTGAAAGGAAATGCCTGTGCGTTGCTCTTTTCGTCTATGCCATAATTTTTCCAATTACGTCTTACATTGCCTCAAGAAAATCTCTGTGCATTTCAATAATTTGCCAGATGGGAATAAAAAAAGTGTATTTCAGGTCAGTGTCTGAATGTTGTCTATGAGTCACCACTAGTTTATTTAAAAATCCAGAGTTAAAGTATTTGAAGTGTAGTCTGGATTTGGTTGTGACTGAATTGTAATTCAGTTCTGGTTTAGCTAGTGACAGTTTAAACCTTTTGCTGACCCTGAATCAGTTATTTTAGAAAAAAACAGCATTGAAAAGTGAGAAGCATCACATTATGTGGACAGGCTAAAGACGAGGAACTTCACAGCTGATTTTTTTTTTTTTTCCCATACTTAAATTTGAGGCATCATGTTGCAGTATCACACACAGCTTCTTCGTAGTCCGCACAACGTGAGGATGAAGAGCAGAAAGGAAGCTGGTGTGGCTCCACTGGTGGCAGTTTTGTGCCTGCAAGTAAGAAATGGAAGCCAAAGGGCAGCAGACTTTACTCTCCTATTACTCTCCTGGTTTAAGCTGCCCCTGCATATGTACAGTCTGGAGATAAAAGCCTAAGTTTCAGTGAGTTATGGTGAGGGCTTTATTTGCTGGCGAGAAACGCAGGCTCAAAGATCCTTGAAACTGCTTTGAGGATGTTGCTGTAGAGAGAGACAATTCTGCAGGTCTCTGCACTGGGAAAACAAGGTCAGCATGGTCAGCACTTTGCAGTAAGAGTAGTTTATTTATGACTGTCTGTAGGAATGTGTGGAAAGTCTCTGAGAACTTCAAATCATAATAAAGAAACAGAGGCTTACATTGTATGTGCTGTTCTGAGCCATGTGGTGATGGAAAGATGAGAAAAGATGTGGTATGTTGCTGCTTTTGCTGAATGCAAACAGTTCCCATGCTGAATAAGCTCTGTTCTACTTTAATGAAAAAAAATAGAATTCAGAGCTTGTTTTGGTTTTAGGTTCAATCACGTCGGTTAAGTTGTGGGTTTTGATTTAGCTGACACTGATGCTGCAGTGTTTCTTCCAGGATAGCTGTATTGCTTCAGCTGTCTCTGGACGTGTGACGCGTATGCCAGGCAAAGGAGTTCTTCTGCCACCTTCTGTGCATAATTAGCTAAACTGAAACCCCAAACCGAGTCTTCAGTCAGCTTGGTTATACCTGTGCTTGGATTATTACTGTCATCATTGCTTAAGGAGGAGAGGAGGTAGACATTATATTTTCACACATTTAGGTGACATACCTTACCCGGCAATTCTCTGTATTGTCTAGTCAATCTAAATTTTAGCCTAAATGGAGTGGGAGGCAGATTCACGTGAATTGAAAAAGGTCATGTAACAGTAATGGTTTCAGACACGCTGGATTGGTTTAATTCAGCCTAGGCATGTCAGAATATAACTGGTGTAAAAGGGCAGGGGTGGAAAGGAAAAAAAAATTGTATTTCTTAGTGTCAAAGAAAACTCAAACCATGAAAAGTTTGTGTTTGTTTATTTAAAGCAGCTTAACTACAGTTTGCCAAAATTTTATAACTTATGTCAACAGAAAATTTCTCAGAGAGCCAACACTACATTTCTGCTAGGCACTCCTGCTGTACCCACAGAACTGGTGGCAGGATTTTCCTAGGAGTGTTGGAATTACTTGTGGTGTTAGCCTGGTGCAGCTACCCTAGATGAATAAAACTCAGGATGGGCAAATGCTGCTACATTTCTCTTCCATCCTGCAGTTGTACCTTCTTCCTTCTCTGTTTTCATGTTTTTCATGTTTATTTATAGTTTTCTTAATTGTTGTCTTGATACATGTTACCAAGCTTTTGGTCAACCAGAAGTCGCCATCTAGCACCACGTTTTCCATAGAACTGTGTAGAAAGAAGTCAAAACTACTGCTTTTTTCTGTGCAGTTATATATTTGGGGAAAAAAAACAATTAAAAGCTTCAGGAATTGTAGTGTTTGCAGTACATCTTTCATGTGTCTGGACCCATCTGAAAAAAAGTGTGATGCTAATTATAGCAGGTAAGGTTGGTATTTTCACAAATTAACATAGACCAGTACAACTTTTCCTGCACGGGAGTTCTTCCACTCTGTGTTTTCCATCTTTATGTTTTCTTCCATACATATAAATAGCATATGTTCTTGAAATGCAATTTAGTCTAGAAATATCTTTTCAGATCACTTTGTGAGCTTGCATCATGAGTAAGTTTTAGTGGTATCATGGGGTTTTTGAGCATATTTCTTCAAAATATTTTGCTATGTTAAGAATTGTGTGGCTTCTTGACATGGTTTCACTCTTTCGACTAAATAATATATTAATAAACTCTAAGCATATCTGCAAGCATTCCAAGGTTAACATCAAGATTACGTCATATGTATCATTCTTATTTTTACATCAGTATCATTTGTCTTTTTTCACAACAGCAATTTGTTCAGTCAGTTCATGTTCAACTATTGTTCCAAATACTTTTTTTTCTATGTAGAGAAAAGTGCATAGGTTGTTGGTTTTATCTCCGTTTGTGTATATCGTTATTGCAGCCAATTTTTATTTCTCCTTATTGACTGTTTCCCCTCCACATTTGCATAGAATACAGAAATCAGGTAGAAATCTAACCCAGTTTTTTATTGTGCCATAGACCCTCTAAGATTTGTGCTGTGACAAATTACCTTACTTGTGAATGCAATTCAGTGTAACTTCTTGGTTTGACAGGGCGCTATTCTGAAAACAGTTCTAAGCTACGCTGTGGTTTACTAGCTCGTTTGTAAAACTGTCTGGTGGGAAGGTGTCAGTGGCCACATTGTGTGCAAGACTCCTTAAAATAATTTCCTGAGAGGAATGTTGTAGCTCAACAATAAATAGCTCATTCAGTAAATAGTTCTAAGTCAGACTGGGAGGTGTTTGCAGGAGAAAAGTGTTTGTCCACTGCCTATGTGAAATACTCTAGTGCTGTGGTTTTCAGTATTTTTCTATTTGGGGAACTTTCAGTATTTCTGGATGACCTTTTTGTAGGTAATTTAATTCTATTACAATAGACGTGCTCTGATAAATTGATCCAGTTACTGGTTGTTCTGGTACCTCTGATGAGGTTTAATCTTAATCTGATGAGGGCTGACTTTTCTCTTACCACGTTTTAACTTCTGTTGCTTATGTTCCTAAATTACATGAGTGAAGTTGTCGGGAACTGCTAGTGTTGTTTCCCTGTTTTTAAAGTGTAGCGCTCTGCTAAACTACAGGAATTATATGTGTTACACTGTAAAAGATACTAAAATGTGGGTTGAGATGAGTGGCCAGAATGGTGTTGGAAAAGAAAAAATATTTAATGTTAATCTAAATTACTGTATTGAGAATTCACTTAATAGTGGCATTGCTTAGCAAGACTGCTTCCAGTTCCATCAGTGGCTGCGTGAAAGACAATTGAGAACTTTTAATGTGTTGAGTGAAGTAGTGTGAATGACAAACCATAACCTTTGAATGTTTTTCATCAATAGGTGCTCTTCAACCATATTGTCTGTATCTGTTGTAGATCCTGGCTCTGCTGAACGCACAGCACAAAAAAGGAAATTTCCCAGCCCTCCACATTCCTCTAATGGCCACTCACCACAAGATGCATCAACAAGTCCTATAAAAAAGAAAAAGAAACCTGGTCTGTTGAACAGTAATAATAAAGAGCAGGTAAGAGAAGTCATGGTCTTGTTATGCTAGAATATGAAACAGTGAAGGAAGCAGAGAGAGCTGATCAGGAGCTCCCTCCTCCTCAGGAAGCTCCGTTTTTATACTCAGAGTAGATATTCACTTTTTGAATGCAGCGGATGTAGGAGTTGGCATTATGAGTTGGATTTGAAAGTTCTTTTAATTTTGTTTTACATCTGTGTAAGAAAGACCACCTGTGTCCTGATTTTTTTATTTCCTACAGCTAGTAAGATGTATAACCAATAAATGCAGTTTTGAACAAAAGGATTATGAAGGAATATAATAACGATAACAACAGTAATAGCTGTTACTAATTAAAAGCACAGTTAGAAGGAAATATTCAGTGACATGATATCTTAGATTAAGAAAGATTTCATAATGTCAGTCGAAGTCCCTCATC
The DNA here is from genome assembly GCF_000710305.1 of Buceros rhinoceros silvestris. Lineage (NCBI taxonomy): Eukaryota > Metazoa > Chordata > Aves > Bucerotiformes > Bucerotidae > Buceros > Buceros rhinoceros. Next base: position 11,587 of record NW_010428768.1, on the reverse strand, counting down.
TGCTTTCAGTCCTACTGCTAATTAACAGCAACAGTCCAGCTCCTTCCTTGGTACTCTGTGCGTTCCCTCCCCTTCCTTGAAATCGCTGGGCAGTGTACCCTCCTATTAGACTAGTTAAATCAAAGGGTCACACTGACAGTACTTTTCAGTCTTTGTGCTTGAAACCTTATTTTCACTGTCTTCTGAATACTGAATCTATAGGATTTGTTGTAAGAAGAACTTGTTTCCAGAAAACTTTGACAATTTATGATTCATTGTGTGATGCAAGTGGAAGAATTGTATGAAGTGTATTGAACAGCAAATGCTGTAAATCACCTGCATCATCTTGGAGGACGTTACATGAAAGCGGTCTCTAGCCTTACTGAAGTTATTTGTCATCTAATTTAATAATGACGTGCTTATGTATTTTTCAAAGTGCTTTTGTGTGTCAGTGTTTTTGTCAGGATCATAAAAACATAAGAGTAAGGGTTTAAAGCTCTCTTTCCTGGTGTAGCAGCATCCACATTAAATATTATCCTGGTAAAATTGCACTGGTTAAGAAAGAAAATGAAATTCCTAATTACTGCAGTCTGTCCTGCAACAAAGATTGTGAATAAATCAGGTCTTGCTGGGGAACAGTCTTACAGTGTCAAGTGTATTTTATTTAAGGATAATTGGTAGGTCTAGTAAGAGCGTGTTTAGGCGTGCTGGCACTAGCTTAATGGGGTCAGTTGGGCTTTTACTGAGCTTCACTGCAGGCTGTAGGAATTCCTCTACATCCTGGTTGTTTACTGGGGAGATGTTGCTCTGCTGAAGTCTGAGTTGCTAGCTGTGCAGTGCAGAAATAATTTTACAAACAGTGGAATTGAATCTTAGGGTATTAATTTCCCCTTTTTATTCATGCATTTAAAAATATATGTGAAAATGCAATTGCCGTTGTTGATTATGTTCCCCTCGGTAAATCCATTTCTGTTTTCCAGGTATCTCAGACCTGAAATGTTACAAGATAGATACACAGCTTTATTCTATCTAATGAAGAAAAGCAATCAGACTTGCTTATTTTGCTATTTGTGTTACAAGTTAGCAAGAAAATATCATCTGTTTAGTCTGTTTAGCTTTCAGAAATTGTTTTTGCTTTACTATGGCTTTACATGTCAGATTTGAAATGGGCATGCCTGAAGATTATTGTTTCTGAAGTAGGGGCAGACCTCTTCTCTGTGGGGTAGCAGGAGTTGTTAAAGATTCTTTTACTGCTGAAGAGGTTTGAGCTGAGCATACAGTTACGTGTTTTGTTCTCAGGCTGAGTTTCAAGTATAATGTAGCAGGTAGCTGTGGTTCTGATTGGCTGATAAATCTATTTGGAGGTATGACATCATCACTGGAAGCCTCTACCTTCTTATTCTCCATTATGAAGTGTAATATTTTGAGTATTTCAAGATACCGTTACTGAAGTTATAGTTGCATGAAGCTTCATATTACATATTGTGGATGCAGTAACAAGTCTTCAGAATGGAGCCAACAGGTATTTGAAATGTTGAATGATGAGCAAAGAATTATGGGATTGTAGAATGTAGCTAAGACAGGTTAAAAATCAGGATCTTCTGACACTTAGTTGGTCAGCCGTAATGGAATTGAAGTCTTCAGCTTGTTTTGCCACTAGCTTCAATACTAATTTAAACTGAATATAAATAGTGATTTTTTTTCTTCCCAAACCAGCACTAAAATACTGGGGGTTTTCTTCAGTTTTCTATGTCATCCTACAGATCTTAATAACGTTAATAAAGACTTTAAAACAAGCTATTACCTATCTGAGCTTGAATTGACTAGCTGTGAATCTGTTGAGGAAACAAAGCCTTTCTTTCATAACTTAAAATTCAAGTGCCTAAAACATTTTACTCTGATTGGAACAAGTGAAAAGATCCTTTGATGCAGTTGAATCATTCATTTTCAGTCCTTTATAGTTTTGGGTTGTTGTCTGGGTCGTTTTTGACTCTCAGAACCCTTTTTTTAAAGTGTCCTTGAACAGACAATTAACTCCTGTCATGCTGTAGCAAAAATGGACTTCCCTTCAGTTTGGATGGGATGAGCTGATTTCTGTGGAATAGCCTCATAGGTTTTATATTTGTCTTAAAGCAGTATCTTTGATTCTGAGGAGGTTGGTGGAGATGCACTGCTTATACCCACTCAAAGCCAGAATATATGTTAAATTCTGCTAGTAATTTCCTTTATCTGCAGTTGAGGAAATGTTCCATAGCTGCATCTCCACATATACTACTACTGAGAGCTTCATCTCACAGCTGTGGTGCATATAGCTGCAAACAAAACGTGTTCTGCGCAGTAAAGTGCAGCTTGCCCTTTTTCACTCTGGGTTTCCATTTGCTTTCTTACCTGTTGGAATGATTGTAGTAGTAATGCATTTGAAATGTAGTTAAAGCCTTATGTTGTCCCTCTTATTCCACAGGATCTCATAGAACCTTCCTTCTGAAAGTCTGGTCATATTATGTGATTAAATATATATACAGTGAAAGTACAGAAAATAAGACTTTGCCCATTCCTGTGCTGGGAACAAAGTATCTTCATCGTCTGTAGAATAGAAAATGAAAAACACCAAAACTGATAGAAATTCAAGTGAAATTTTAGGTAGCAGAATGCTTGTGGGTAATGTTTGTGGGTAACATCCTTTCTTTGTCTAAAATATTATGCAGTGCTAGGTAACTGGACTATCTTTCGAGAGACAACATCTTCAGCTGGGTTGTCACTGCTGCATCATTTAATTTGACCTTGAAAGTCCTCTATTCACGCAAATAACTAGACCTTGTCCTTTGTAACTTTAGAGATTTAGAAATATCGTGGTCCAAGCTGGCATGCTGGAGGTTTCTGGTGCCGTGATGGTGCCGTTATGCCCTGGGCGACTGATTTTGTATGGGATGCTGCAAGGGTGTAGAACATGCATATGGTTCCAGTGTTCTGTGAGTCACGTGGGCATGTGGCAGCTCAAGGGTCTAAGAATTGCAGATGTGTAAATGGTGTAGGACACGTGCAAATTATCTGGAAAAACAAAATGGTTCTGCAAAGCAAGTGTTTGGATTGTTACAAGTAATGTCATGAGCAGAATGGTTTTATGGAAACCAAAAAAATCGTAATATGTAAACTGTCTAAAACTCAAGATTGATTCCGTCCATGCCCTTCTCAGCAAACCACCCCTATAATTAATACCAAACAGAAAACTTAAGTTCTCTTGTCACTAAGAAATAGTTTTCCAATAAATGTTAGCAGTTCTTCAAAGCTGATTTAGTAAACTTTAGGTATATGGGGACTCATTTTATCCATCCCAGGCTCGTTGCTGCTCGTGTTTTGGCATCAGCCTTTCCATCTTGGAGCTGTCTGGGGCTCCAGTGGAAGGCTGGTTTATGCAGTTTACAAGGTTAACACTGTTTTCTAGTGCAGGAAAACCAACGGCGTTTGTGAGTTTTAAATTCTGATAATGCATTTAAATGGTGCATTAAATCTCTCCCAGTGTTCTTGCTGCTGTAGCAGAGGTGGCTGTTCAGGATGTGAATTTGCTCCTTTGTCATCCTACTCTACAGTTCGCCTTATTAATCAAAATCAGCACTTGCTTGATTCATTGTATGGAGTTGTGAACGGCTGCAGCTTAGGGCAGATTTGCATGGTGTTCAGCTTCTTGTTTCAGGACTAACTTTTTCAGTTCTCCCTGGTTTAGCCACCACTAAACAGCTAAACATTTAGCTTGCACAGCCCCCTGGAATTCTGAGTTTAGAGAATCTTATAGCTTCTGTAGCAATACTTCCTTCTTGAAGATAAAAGTGTTTTCTGACTTTTGTTGGATTGCATGTCTTGCACTCATGCCTTCACCTGCCATGAAAATTTATTTTCAGTCTTGAGTGCAAACTGGCATTTGACATCTGAATTAGTAGTAACCTTCTCTATGAATGATTTTGTGCAATGAATAAGATACTGTGCTTGCATAAATGTTACTCAAACTCTGTAAACTGCTGTTTGCTTATATATTATGAATATTATTATTGGAAAAAATGCAAATTTGTTTTGAAACCAAACCTGTTTTTCTTGCCTACATTTCAGTCAGAACTAAGACATGGTCCGTTTTACTATATGAAGCAGCCACTCACCACAGACCCTGTTGATGTTGTACCACAGGATGGACGGAATGATTTCTATTGCTGGGTTTGTCATCGGGAAGGCCAAGTCCTCTGCTGTGAACTCTGCCCTCGGGTTTATCATGCTAAGTGTCTGAAACTGACAGCGGAACCAGAGGGGGATTGGTTTTGCCCAGAATGTGAGGTTAGTTTGATGTAAGGAGTGGATTTATTATGTCTTGTTTTTGAGATATAAGCAGTTTTTTTGCCTTCTGAAATGTTTCTGGTTTATTCCTATATTGCCTTTTGGTAAAGGTACCAGAAAATGTGTACAGAAGAGGCAGCATCCCTTGCTGCTTCACTGCTTTTTCTGTGGGTGTACCTGCATTGTCTTCAGCTTCCTTTGTGTTTCCATCTCTAGAGAAGACACCATATCGAAGAGTGATCTCTTCATCAGGCACCTCTAAATCTGAAAACATTCTGCAGTTTTGACTAGTTTAACTTGTGCTTCTTCTAGTGGGCTGATCAGTGCAGAAAACAATTGCACTGTAGGGTCTGCAGAAACAAATGGGTATTTTATGAATATTTCATACTGCAGGGCTGAGAAGAAATATAATCATTCCTCTCCAATGATTCCTGAGGAGAGAATACTTGGTACAAAGTCTCTTTAATGAAAGCAAATTGGTTTATTGCATGTTTTTCTTTGATCACTTATGTATTAGAGCCCAGGTGACATTGTCATTCGTTCGCATTGCTGTGAACCTGTATTTTATATATTCAGACATTCACTTTGCATGATCTTGAAGATGATGGATAATTTTCTAGTCTTTTCCTTTTGTTCCTTTTGGAACAAAGCCCGAGTAAAACAAGCGTCTGAAGTACTTATACTGCATCATCAGACATACTTCTTATAAGAAGTATCAGAATGTTTCTTGTAAGTCGGTTATTATCTTCCATTTGAATGCTAGAATGTTTCAGTGGAGAATAATTTACCTAAAATATTTGCTGACAAAATATTTTTTTAATCTTAACTTCTAGAAAATCACAGTTGCAGAATGCATAGAAACACAGAGTAAAGCTATGACAATGCTCACCATTGAACAGCTATCATATTTACTGAAGTTTGCACTACAGAAAATGAAACAGCCAGGGGTAAGAATTGTTTTTTTTATCGTAGTCCTGGGTTTTTCTTCCTTCTGTGGGTTATGTAGTTTATTTTATCAGATTATATGTGACTGCTTCTGTACTGTCTGCCACCTGTCTAGTACAGACGGATTAGTTCCCACACAAGCTTTGCCTAGTTCTCAAGTGAGTGAAGATAACAGTACATCAAAATACGATGTGATGATTACCAAGGATTGTCTTAATTCCTGTTGCCTTTTTGTTCCTGTATGTAAGCTAAAGGAGCTGGGAAGGTGTCTCCATGTTACTGTAAAATATGTTGGGAAAACCCGATATGCAGTACCAGGGACACTGCATCTCTGATCTCTCTGTGATAAGTATTTTAGCAGAACAATAGAGGCAACTTCTGGGAAGGTTAATCTTAAGTACTGAAGGATTTTGGCTCTTGGAATCCTTTTACTCTGGAGTGCTCAATGCAATCCTTTTTGATGGAGCCATTAGAAGCTTTAAGTGCCGCTTTTCAGTAGCAAAGTGTCAGTGTTTGTTTATATTGAATTCACAAAGTGTTTTGAAAAAATGGTTAGCAAGCTAGTGAATGCTAGGGAGGTATTTTGCCCTTTAGGCGTTTCAGTAAAAACCTGTTGTTTTGGTACCTGCATAGTTTAATTGGATGTGTTCCAAGAATTGAAAAAGAAGTATTTGTGAGTTTAGTGAATGAAAAATTTAGGATCTTATTCTGCTAAAAACTGTTGAGCCTCATCTACTACTCCCCACAAAAAACCCCTACTGTAAATAATAACAGTATGTTTTACAAACCCCCTAACTTTTTCAATTCATTACTTCCAGCGTATAAAGATCAGTTAAATGAGACCTTTTAGTTCCTCTTTGCCCGCCAATACTTCATTCACAAAATTTTATAATTACATTTAAAGAATTTTCTCTGACATCACAGTTGGAAATGTATTAGAAAATTAATTAGTATTGTGTTATTGATTAAACTGTTTAGTATTAATATGTGAATCTTTTTTTTTAACAGACAGAGCCATTTCAGAAGCCAGTTTCACTGGATCAGCACCCAGATTATGCAGAATATATCTTTCATCCAATGGACCTTTGTACATTAGAGAAGGTTTGTATGAAGCTGACGGAGGGAGGTGCCTTGAGTTTGATTGCTGTCAGTAAGATTTCTGGAGTGTTTGATGGGAGGGGGAGAGAGGATCCTTAAAATTACTTTGATGCTTTTTTTTCTTTTTTTCATTACTATAAATACCAGTTCGTTTACAGCTTAAAAATAATCATATGCCAACTGAACAAGTCCACTATTTTGTCTGAACCCATAGCAAATGCTCAGGAACAAACGCTTTCATGCTTCCAGTACGGAAGACATGAGCTTACATGGATGACTTCCTGTTGTATAAATTCACTTAATTCCAGGAATCCTGGGGGGAGACTTAACTCATTAACCAGAGTTTGCATTTGACCATCATGTTTGTAAACTATTAATGGCTCACTAGTCTGTTAATTTGGGACCATTGAGTGTCGGAGTTCATTCCATATTCATTTTACTGATAGTTCAACAAATCCTGTAATCTCCACTGCGCCTGAGCTGAGAAGAAAAAAGAAAACAGTCTAGAGGAGGGTATTGGGACTTCCATTCTCAGCTCAATAACAATTTAAAAGTTTCAGATCATGAAGTGCTTCATGCTCCACTGCTTAATGAAGAGTGAAGCATTGCAGAGCTTTGTTCTGCTTTGACCTGGTGAATAGACAGCAAGTTTTCATTCTCCATGTCCTTACACTGGAGGCTGATGTCTTTTTGGCATAAAGATTTAAAAAAACATGTGACTAATTTTAGCTAATCGAGTTACTTTACCCAATGGGTAGACTGGAATATCAAAACACTCTCTTTTTTGTATTATGACCAATAATTGTTTCTTGGTCTTGTAATAATTAAAAAAAAAAAAGAATATTGTGGAGCAATAGTAGAAGAAATGAAGGACTCAGTTTTCTGCAGAGACATCAGATAGAACACCCTTCCAGGAAATGAACACAGCTTTTGGAAGTGTTGAAGATGCTGATCTAAATGATTCATTACTTAGCATAATTTAGACAGTTCATACTTTTTCAAAAGACACCCTGAATTTGACAAATTCTTAAGTATTTAGAACCATAAGTCTTACAGTAAATAAGCAGTCGGTTTTATTAGTTGTATGACGGATCAGAAACAATATTCAGGAAGAAGCTGTCACTTTTTACTCATTTCCGTTTCCTGATACATTCTTAATTTTTTCTTTACAGAATGTTAAAAAGAAAATGTACGGTTGCACTGAAGCATTTTTGGCTGATGCCAAATGGATTTTGCACAACTGCATTATTTACAATGGGGGTAAGTATTAATATGTACCAATGTCCTCAAATAGGAAACTGCAAAAGAGATGAAGTCAGAGAGCAATTTGTAGACTTAGAGTTGACAGTATCTTCCTGTTAATGACCATAGTGCCTAAACACAACTGATGATCTTTTTTTTTTTTTTTTTTTTTTTTTTTTTTTTTTTTTTTTTTTTTTTTTTTTTTTTTTTTTTTTTTTTTTTTTTTAACATCTGGCATACACCAAACTGTAGGTCCAAATACTGCCCATGCTGACACTTGCTCATTCCACCTCAAAAAAATTTCAAATAAGTTAGAATTGTAGAATGGTTTAAAGGTCATGTGGTTCCAACCTTCATCATTTGGTACCAACCCGCAAGTTGCTTTAGCATTTTGAATTGTGCAGCACTTTATAGGGGACCGAACTGAGGAGATAACAGGGCACGTCCCTCACCAGAGTGTGTCAGTGGTGGGCAGGATGTGAGACGCTTCAGAAAGGGCCATTTAAAAGTAGTTACAATGTCGTGTTGAGGAGAAAAGTGCCTCTCTTGTGCTTCTGTATAAACACGTAGTTTATACATACATGTTTCACATCGTCTCTTTAGATGTTCTCTTCGGTTTTTAATGTTAACTTTGGCAGGTAAAACCTGTCAATTTTACTATAATTCTAGCATAATAACAATTTTCTTGGTTAAAGCATTTTATTGTTTCCTCAGGAAATCACAAATTGACACAAACAGCAAAAGTCATCATCAAAATCTGTGAGCATGAGGTATGTGTGCCCCAATTAACTTAATTGGTCTGTATTTCTAAAGTGTTCCAGGTCATGTGTTCGTGAGTGAAATAGTATGTGTTTTCTAATGTCTGTATGGCATAAGTATAATTTTTCTAGGCTATTTTGTGTTTAGATATGTATATCCATGGCCTACAGAATGATGTTTTGGCAAGGGCATAGCTGATGTGTCTTCCATTAGGATATTCACTGTCTGTAAATAAGACCTGCAGTCTGGGAAGGTGAGGAGGGAAGAGAGTAAAGCGGTTGTGTGGATTCTGCACAGAGACACCTGTCTTCTAAATGACTACTTGGGAAGTTTGAAAAAGAGACCCACGTCTTCTTATTCACACATGCATTTCTTAGTGGTTCTTTTGCTGTAACAGTATGAAATTCCTGTGAATAAATGCAAAAATGACTACTTGCATACTTAACTGATGATTTGCACTGATTTTCAGTGGCAATCCGTAATGTTCGGTATTACAAAAACTTGCTATTCTAAATGTAATTTATTTGAACAGTATGTTATTCATATAAATTACCTGATGATCTGGCCCTTTGTTTATGGAAGTGCTTTCTCTGTCCCCGGCTTGACACAGCGATATCTATGATTCACATAAATTCTGAGAATTTATCAATACTTAGCAGAACAAAATGCATGTACAGCCTGAGCCTGACAATTTAATTAGTTTATATAATATGAGCATAAGGAGTAAAACATTTATTTTTGGTTCTGCATAGGCAGGCTAACGTAATAATACTGATCGCACTTTGGACTGTTTAAGGTCTCCAATAACTGTTTCCTTTTTCTTTTCAGATGAATGAAATTGAAGTATGTCCGGAATGTTACTTAGCTGCTTGCCAAAAACGAGAAAATTGGTTTTGTGAGCCTTGTGTAAGTTAAGGATTTTGGCAGTCTAGCTAATACACTAAACTAGCAGTTCCCATTTGTCTATTGCTTGTTATCCCCCCCACTGTTTATATACCTGTGGTGGTTACCGAGTCAAGGAAAGCTGCCGTAGTTTACCAAGTAGCTTGTGCTCACGCGCCATGCTCTGTGTGGAGTCAGACCATCTGAAGAAGTTTAGCTGTAAGACTGCTTGTTTTCACAAAAGGATTGGTTTAGTCAGAAACGACTCTAAGCGGTGTCAGCAACCCGTTCACAAGTTCTCTATCCTCAAATGTAAGCTTTCTGCTCCTGGGTTGTCTGTGCTTGCATGTGGTACTTGCACGCAGGGTAAGATTTCTGAAATGTGCATGTTTCTTCCTGCAGGTGTGGACTGAAGAACTTAGACTTGACTTTTCTTTCATGACCTTTTAATAGGTTCTCTGTTTTCTGGTTTTGTTTAATACTGCACCAGACTTGCTAGGACTCATTAGGATTCTTAAGTGGAAGTGTATAATCCATCAAATTCTCTCTCAGACTTAAGGGGAAATCAGAGAATTTGAAAGATTTTCTCTAGTCGAACTTATATTATGCTACGTATTTGGAGGGGACTAATTAAAAAATAAATGAATTAAAAAGTGCAATTACAGTGTTTAACTGAGATACGGGTTTTTTTATGTTTTGGGGGTTTTTAAAAGATATTTTTATTATTTTGTCCTCAGTTTTTTAATGTATATATCAAGTATATAGTAAAATAGAATTGCACTGTATTTGGCAAGTGCCTTGTGCACGTTGGATCTTTATTGAATCTAAGTAATGCATACGATTAAAAAAAAAAAATCACGTTGTTCATCAGATTTGAAGGCAATACTGCTTGTGTTTCCTTACTGTGTATTTTGCCTCTTCTTCTAGAGCAATCCCCACCCTTTGGTCTGGGCTAAACTCAAAGGCTTTCCATTCTGGCCTGCTAAAGCACTGAGGGATAAAGATGGGCAAGTTGATGCCCGTTTCTTTGGCCAACACGACAGGTGGGAGTTTAACCAAGCGATGTCTTTAGCTGTGCTTAGAAGAATCATGTCGTAATTTTGTGCTCTTGGAGTTTTTTGGATCCTCTCTTTTGAACCTTGACCCTAGTAAACTATATAAAGTTGTAGCACATACAGTTTTAGTTTCTTACATGGTGTCTGTAGAATTTAAGCCATGTGTTTGTAAGATTAATACACGTATCATCTCCGTGAGCATGCAAGTTAGTTTATGTGCCTGGTTTTGTGCTGCAGAGAACTGTAGCTCTTGAAGGTGGAAGAGGCCAATGCATTTATGTTGTCTCAAATGGGAATAAAAACAATTGTAGATTAAAAAAATACAGAAAATCTGTGTGGGTCAAATATGCATTTTCAATGTTTATTCATGTTTTATGTCTTACTGGGTAGAGTAAAATAAGCTATTGGTAATCTAAGACATGCAATTTATTTACTTAAACTACGCATGGAACTATTAAAAGAAGACGGTAGAGATGGTCCTCTGAAGTGATCCAAGGTGTGCATATCTTTATGCTCAGGCTTAAATAAATCACTACGTGCACAAAAGTTGCCAATGTCAATCAACAAGGTGAAATGTAGTTATATTATCTTCTATTTTTCTGTTTAATATATAGGGCCTGGGTTCCAATAAATAATTGCTACCTCATGTCTAAAGAAATTCCTTTTTCTGTGAAAAAGACTAAAAGCATCTTCAATAGTGCAATGCAAGAAATGGAGGTTTATGTTGATAACATTCGTAGAAAATTTGGAGTATTTAATTACGCACCTTTCCGGACACCATATACTCCCAACAATCAATACCAAATGTTATTAGACCCTACAAACCCAACTGCTGGAACTGCAAAGACAGACAAACAAGAGAAAATCAAACTGAACTTTGATATGACAGCATCGCCCAAGATTCTAATGAGCAAATCTATGCTGAGCAGTAGTACTGGTCGTAGGATTTCATTGACAGATATGCCACGGTCACCAATGAGTACAAACTCATCAGTTCACACTGGATCTGATGTTGAACAGGACGCGGAGAAGAAAGCAACTTCCAGTCATTTTAGTGCCAGCGAAGAATCCATGGACTTCATGGAGAAAAACACAGGTAAAAATAAAGGCGGGGAGAGGTTGCAGGACTTTGCTTTTGGTTAATGGACTAGTTTTACTCCATGTGCTTTGAAAGACAGGCTGTATTGTGACTCATTTCAAGAAGAAATTTTAGAAAAAAACCAAGCGTTTAACTTTCAATAGCTGTGGTAAGAAATAACAGTCTTTTCTGTCTGTTAAGCTGCACAGTAGAGAAGGACCTGGGGGTG
>NW_010428767.1:0-7264 GCF_000710305.1 Buceros rhinoceros silvestris | reverse complement strand
TGGTTTTTACCTCGGCCAAACCGGTGACAAAGGTATATGAGGATGAAAAAATAAATTGCAAATACAGGAGAAGAGCAGTTTTGCATAATTAATATAAAAAATTATTTGGAAATAAATCTCTTCAAATACACCAGGCTTCGTATTTTGATACTCCCAAAAAACGAATGTAATTATGTTTTAGGTACTTTTAGGTAGCTGACATGTGCATAGTTTGGGAAGTATCATGGTATTATAGATTTCTCACAACTTTTTATTTTGACAGTTGCTGATTTCTCATTTGTTAATGTTACACTAAATTTATAGACATAGCTAATAATTATTAAAAATGTTTTGTAAACCTGTAAGTTTGAATTGCCCTTGAGATGTCAAAGTTTAAAATAATAAATGAAAAATCCTATAAAGTTAAGATCAGAAGACAATAATATTTTTAATTCATTACATAAAATTTGTGTGATACTGACTGAACAGGGACCATGCTTAAACATAAGTAACTGTGGTATAACCTGTCCTCAATTTTCATCCTCTCTGAAAAAGAAATACATAATCATGGAGTTCATAGTGATTTGGAATGACATTTTTTAAACATAAAATAATTGCAAGGTGCGACTGTGCTTAATGCTCTGTTCAGGAAAAGAATGACTCATCACCCATTTGCTCCATGGGTAAACTGAGCTTTGCAATAGTTTAGACTAATACAGCACAGCTCCTGAAATAAAGCAAATCCATTTGCTTTGGCACAAAGCGCAAATAAACTCCATCATTATGAATAGATTTAACAATGTGCTGAGTTTTCATTCTTACTACTTTATAAATGAAGCTAGTCAGACACTGAAAACTATTTTTTCCCAGAAACTTGCTAAATGTTCGCCTGCTTTTTAAATTTCCTCTCTTTTAAGTTTCCTGACCCTCTCCATTTATTATGCACATGTCTAAGAGACCTATTTACCAGTACAAATAAATACTGACGACTTCTCCAAAAACAAACTGCTGGGAGCATTAAATGGCTTTGTTTCTGTTATGAAGCAACAAGGGGAAAACTTGTTAAAAGTTTTGAAACTACTCATGATCTGAAGGTTTCAAAATTTGAGTTTATACTTATTTTTCTAAATCTTATGTATGAGAATGCCCAGTGTGGACTAAAGATATTTTAGGAGTCAAAGTGTTCTCACCTAAAAATAAAAACTGAGTATTTGAGAATTTTCACAGAGCACTTATTCTCTAAGGAAGACTGACAAAGCTGGTACAGTCTTTATTCTTCTGAACTAGAAATATCTGTATATCCTATTAGCCATTTAAAAATTGCATTCACATATGCTTGGTTTTAATTAAATTGTGAAATATTTTATAACATTTTTCCATGATTTACAGTTAATAAAATGCTAACCTGATTTCAAGTAAATTTCTGTATTCTAGACACCCTCTTTTATATGCTGTTAAAAGCCTTAAAATGATTCAGTGACTTTTCCAAAAAATGTTTGTGCTATGATCCAGCAGGACTGAAATATATAAGAAGTGTTTATTCTATGTTTTCTTTAAAACCAGGCAAATCTTTCTGAGTGGGATGACTACTACTTTACAGCCATCTGCTGAATTGGAATATACATTGCTGGAAGAAAATATTTTCAGCAGGTTTTTTTGTTTCATACTGATGGTAACACCTGCAGTTAATTCTAAATTAGACACTTAACTGCTTCCTAAGTTCTACATTCCTACCAATGTGTTCTGCCTAAATACAGAAAGTAGAAAGATTTAGTTTCCTTCAAAGCTCCAAAGCTTCTCTCTTTCAAGGTCCTGGAGAGTAGTTACTTCCAACCTTATATTTACCGAGTAGCATTTTTCTTAAATTATGGAGTTGCTATTTAAACACACTTTAAATGGGTTTATAATAAAAAATTATATGCTTATACTTATGAGTATGTAAATTGATAAAGACATTATATAGTGTCAACCTCCTCCCGCCCATGTCATTTCTGAATAAAATTTCCATAAAGTTTGACTACAGTTTGGAGAGCTAGTCAAACTCTTTCTGACCTTTTACTACTGTGAAGTATCTTGAAACTTGTTTAGTGAGAATTGGGGAGAGGGTGGTGGTGGTGGTGTGTGTTTTGTTCCAGTTTGTTGATTATTTGTATGTCCTGTAATTTTATGTATTTGATTTTAGGGTTGCTAGGTGGATACCATACATAGGTGATTTGTATGGGATTTTCTTTGTGTACTTCTACAATTCTGATAAACAAGTGGGAACTGGCTACATTTTATGCTGTTCTCTGGCTATGGGCTTTGCATACCTGGTCAACAGACCAATTGAGCTCAGGCAGTTGTCTCCATTGTATGCTTCTTAAGGAAGCAAAGTTAACAAAATCAATCTGCTAATTAATCAATTATGGATAAACATTCTCTGAACGAAACTTAAACTAAAACCAAACTGGATAAAAAGCTACAAATGCATTGCAACAAACAAACAAATCAACAAATAGAAACCCTCCATCAATTCCCCAACACCTACAAAAATGCACAAAAAGGCAGAACTATATTGCATTATCAGCTTTCTTATATCTATACGTACAAGCTATCCTTTTTTTTCTAATTCTGAAGAAAGTTCATTTCCTAAATTAAATTGTAAAAGTAGCTTGTGACAGTCAGTCTACATTTTCCCATACATAATTTTTTCTCCTTAATTTTAGTTTATATCCTTTGCTTCTTCTAAACAATTCTATTCTCACTGGGGTATAACACTTTCTTCAAGTATTTGTACATTTACTTATGTCCTAGATAAACTATATATTTGCATCTCTCATTTTCTCACATAAATTCCACTCTTTTATTTTGAGCATGGCCTGCCTTTCTACCTCTGAATGCCTGAAGCAGAATACGTTTTGTCATACAAATCACGTGCGCTTTCTGGAAGACTTATTTTTTGTTCTATCATTTGTTATATAATGACAAACTCCTCTGGCCTCTTCATTGTCATACACTACTGAAATCTCTTGGAATTCATTTGCACTAATGTCGTTATGTACAATATAGACGTTTACGTCGAACCTAGTTACTGACTTCATATCCAGTGGAGAGGAATCAGATTTTGCCTGAGATGACTCATCTCAACCAAAGATAGATACCTGCAGATGAGATGAGTATACTGCTGGAAAAGCCTATTTCGACCTACTGACTACAAAGGCAGTTTGTGATGACTGGAGTAGAATTAGACATCTTATTTTTACGTGCCTAAAGCTAGGTGAGACTACCAATTTCTGTAACTTGCTGTGCTGAATAATCTGTATTTAATTATCAACTGAAGGATTAGCTCCAGGAGGAGTCTTAGGAGTCTGGAAACTGGAGCTTAATTGTTCTAAATCACATATCACCTCCTTTGTACTTCAGTTCGTCCATTAGTTCTTACTGTTGTTGTTATCCTTCAAGAGAAATTTGAATTAAAGGGAGATATGCATACTCTGAAAGGATGCTGAAATCAATAAGCACAAAGGAGAAAAGTAAAAGAAAGTTACAAAAGGAATTACGTTCCATCATATGAAAATGAAATTAGAAAGCAGTGTAATCAGACGTTTTGTATGAAAAGAAACAACTCTAAATCTTGGAGGTTAGAGTGAAAGGCAAATTCAGACATCCATTACTTACTGATTGCAGAACAGTTAGAGGAAACAGGTGAAGTAGAGAATGCAACGACCACGGAGGAGATTTCTGTGAAAGTGTCGGAGATACCAGCAATGGAGAAGCTGTAATACAAAGGTCACAAGGAACAGCAGCGATAGAGCTTCAAACACGGACAAGCAAAATAGAAGATCTGGTGATAAGGTAGATGTGGATATGAGAAAATTATGTTATAGACTCACAACTCACTCTGCCAGTTTTGTTAGCATCACAGGGAAGAAATAATAAAACAGACATTCTAGATTGTTTTATTCTTTGCGGTTAATTTCTACTGAAACATTTTTTCTCTTCAACAGCTGTTTTACAATTTATTGTTTTGATTAAAATAATTCCAAATTAAGGATAAAGGAGATCTTTCAATGGGTTTATACTTCCTGCCATGGTATATACCCTGGGTCACCTTTTCAGTTACTTCTTCTTTACAACATCTCAAATACGATATAGAGCTGAAACAGCCATAATTTTATTTGATGTGCGTTTTGATGAACTAAGAACTTTTAATGTGTGTATCATAAGCCAAGTTATAGCATCAGTCAGCATTCGTTGTACACCTGGGACTCACACTGGTCTCCTCTGAAGACCCAGGCTCATCAAATACATCAAACTGTTTAATGTATTGGAGGGAAACAAGTACTGATACATTTTTTTAACTGAAACTGATTTATATGATTTATATATACACGTATTAAAGACTAATCTGTATGACTTGTCTGTATTAAAGAAAATCAGTGTTTATGCAGTTGTATAAGTGGAGAGATCAAAACTCTCCTGAAATCAGGGACTTGCCACAGAGATCAATCAGCTGTGAGTTGGACCACATGGCTGAGTCTTTTGCTGGAGTAGTCTGAAGGTGATTTACATTGACTTGTGTGTTTGCTGATGCACGCTTCCCTTCTGGATTTTGTGGCAGGGGTGTCTTCTATGAGGCACAGGGGCCTGCAGGGGTGTCTTCTATGAGGAGAGGGCACAGCCAGTTCCAGCCAGACCCACCACCGGCCAAAGCCCAACCTGTCATCCCAGTGGTGTTACATGGAAACAAGCTTCCCATTGACAGCTTGTGTGCGTCCAAGTGCCCCATTACTGAGCAGTGAAGCCACACAGTCCAAGGGCTAGTGTCCACAGGCCAGCGTGCAGAGACCAGTTGGAGTTTGGATACAGACAGTATCCCAAGAGGAATCAAAGTAAAGGTGGTGGGGACATTGCCTCTTTCTTGCACATATATTGCTGCTGCTTTATTCCTTATATTGTCAATTATAATTCTACTTTAAGGGAAGGATATGGTTAATGAGAGTAGGAGAGTAGGAGAAAATCCCTAGTTTTTTTTTTTTAATCCTGATCTGTAGTCAGTTCAGGAATCAGATAACCCTTACCTGTAGCTAAAGTGAGTGAAACAAACAAGAAATCTGAAAGCAAATGGAATTTCTGAAATTGAAAACTCTTGACAAATCTGACCTTTGGTGTATGAGGTCCTAGGTGTACTCACACACACATAGATAACTGCACTGATTTAAATTATTATAGTGACATTAATGTGATGTGTCAGAAGGGTAATTCATTGTCATTGTGCCTTGCACCGACCATTAATTCTACTGCATATTCTCTAAAGGTTTCATAATTTTTAAAGAAGCATTTGAAAAGTTTTGAGATTTTCCTGCAATTGTTTGCTTCCACTGTTTCTGCCTTCAGAGCTACATGATAATATATGTATATTTAGCTGGCACTGGCAAAAATAAACAACAATTGTTACCTGTTCTATCTTCAAATAAGCTATAATCTGGTATACTGTAATTGATTTCAATACCAGACTTAGTAATAAAATACAGCACAGGTAAACTTTAATTTGGCTTGGCACATCGAACTAAAATGTTGTAAAATGTGCCTTTGGTTTTTAGTAGCTATGAAAAAAAATTAATCTCCACCTAGCAATGAAGTCATGCTTGATGTCATTAGAGGTCTATATTTCCTATGAGACAGATTTTAATGCTTTCAATGCTTTTTTTTTTAATTATATATAAGGTAAAATTCAGATAAGCATCTCAATGGCTTTGCAGCCTAAGTATCACTGAAAGTCAGTCTAACTTCATAACTTCTGAAAAATGAAGTTACAGGAAAATTGTCTCTGTCTACTTTACCGTAAAAAGATGTGTAAGCAAATCTGCTCTCTACTCCTTTGACCAGAAAAAATCAGTTTGATGAATGTAGCGTGCCCCACTGTTCAATAAGCGTCAAGGTGTTCAAATCAAAGCCTCCTACAATCTAAGTAGGTTAAGTACAATTAAGCAGACTAAAGTAACACGACCACGTGGTGTGTTTTGGAAGCTGCCAGACCAGGATTGCTCCCACGTGAGCATGGCTCAGATTTGTCTTGAAGGTGCTTTAAGAGAATACACCTATCACCAGTCTTTTTGAGCTGAGGGGCACCAGCCTGAGTTAATCCCATGAAAAGAACCACAAAAGTATGATCTGAAGACACAGGTGATCTCTGAAACAAGACAGCACTGAGCTGTGTTGCCAATCGTATGCCTTTTTTTGCTACATGGTTAACTGGAAAGAAGAAGAACTATTAATGAATATATTGAATCAGGGTAAATTATTGATAACGTATCTTAGTTCTATGTTTCTCCTTTTTTTGTTTGTTTTCGATTTTTTTTAAAGTCTTATGCCTTCCCTTTATCCACACACACTGTTTGAAGTAAAGCTGTTTGACAACTAAACCTGTTCTGCTATCAGTCCTTTCTGCTTCTTCAGTGTTTCACAAGTTTGCTGAAATCAAATTGTTTTCCAGCTCCTGCTCTTGCTCAGCAGGGAAGTTCTCAGGTATTTTATTCCCAAAATACTACGGAAAAATAGCACATTGGCCACTGACATTCTCTACTCTATTGTTGTAAACACCCATAGTCCCTCAATTATCTGCATGCTGAGTGGAAATTGCATAAAGGCTGCCTGCATGTAGCTTAGGGGTTTGAAATCATCTCCGACCAAATTTTTATGCAATGACTATACAATATCTCAAAACCTGTGGATGGCCTTACAGAGTGTTCGTCTTGATTTTTACCTTTCTTCATTCCTTCAGTCCCTACCAAAATAAAAAAAAAAGGAAAGAAAATTTCAGATGCAACAAAAAATCTCAAGATAAACAATCGTAGGGTGTTTACACGTGTATTATCACAGCAACTATCTATTTCATGAGAATAATACTGAGTTAGTGGTCTTAGTGGCAAGTATCAAGAACAAATCTCACACAGGGACTGAGCATACGTCAGTCTGTTGTGTGGCAGACTGTTTGCTCTTGAGGTCCCACAAACGAAGTTTTAATGGCTTAAGATGAGTTAAGCATCTTCTGTTTACCCTCAAAATCAAAACCTGTTACTAAATTTTCTGTTAGGGGAAAATCCTTGGTAAGTGTAACCTACAGTAAATGCATACTTACAGCTAAGTTCTAATTAAAATAAATTTAATTTACTTCAGCTGCAGACACTTTAATTGCGTAATGGCTTTAATTCTTTAGTGTGGGGCCGTGAGAGGTGCAGAGAGCTGCTGCTGGAGGTGCAGCGTGGTGTTCCTTGGCAGAGATCGCCCCTTCCCCTCAGGAGCG
>NW_010428766.1:74960-89197 GCF_000710305.1 Buceros rhinoceros silvestris | reverse complement strand
AGACGGAAGGGGGGGAAAAGACGGAAGGGGGCGGAGACAAGGTTAATTATGAAGAACTGATTCTGGATTAATCATTTGCTTGATATTTCACAACAAACTTTCAGTATACTGTTTGCTGGCCTAAACAACAAGGAACTTTTCCAGTGCTACTGTAAATAAATAATGTTTTGAAATTTTAAACTCCTTATATTTCCCTAGTTCCATTACTCATTACCTAATTAAATTCCTTTGACGTATTAGCTCATTTTCCATTGCGATACACAGTTTTTTATAAATCCAACACAATGTTAGAGCAAAAATGTGTGTCAATAAGGTCACAGAGCTCCAAACGAAATTTCTTCAGGCTATATATTCAGCGTACACAAACGTGTCCATGTTTGTATGCAGGAGGTTGAAAATCTAGAATGGGAAATATATACTGTAGAAAATATTCAGCAGTATGTTTTTCTTGACCATGATTCCTGTATCACTAAAATTATGTATATGATATAAATATTAGTTTTAAAGACAAAACACCTCGTAATACCTCATATTTGACTGCTCATCAAGTAAAACAATAGGCTTTTAATTTCTTGTGAAGGTTGATCTCACACCTCTGATGGATTACAAATAGGTCATTTGTCAAATTTCACAAATATTAAATATCAGTAAGAATTTTCTGACAATAGTAGAGTACGTGCTATGTGCGTGGTGGAAAAAATGGCACCACCAGTTGCACACTTTCAAATATGGATTCAATGTAGTAAAGATCATTTCCTCTGCTGATTCATGTCACAGTTTGGTCTTCTGTATAACTTCCTCAGCATCAATAAAAGCAAAACAACTTTTCTGCTCAGAACTTAACAAAGCCTGGCTCCAGCACACATTAACTACATTTCTTTTTTTTTACTGGTTGAGCACTTTTGCTTCCCTTTAAAATAGCACTAAAATACACTCAACCAAATTAAATTGGTTGTCCCCTCTCCAATGTAAATGTTATCATCACGGGAAGAAAAGGACAGTGAGTCAGTCCGGAAAATCAATCTGAACAAAAAAATATTTTCACATAAACAGTGGGGGGGTTTTCAGAGGTTTTGCATCAGTATGGAAGACAAGACAGACAGAAATCATAATCTATTAAAAATATAAGTCTCAAAACAAGAGAAAGAAACAACCCATCATCTCATTAAACTCTCAGACAGATTTTCAGGTTCTGTAGGAAACCAGACGGGTAATTGGTAATAGGAAACCAGACGTGATTTTGGTAAGATTAACTATGATCTGAGAATCCATCTCACTTTTTTAACACTGGTTAAAACATTAGGAAAGGCAACACTCTCCTAGAACCAGGGGCAAAGTATTTCTTAGTCTGCACAAAAAAAGTTGCATCTACATTATAAGAAAGAGGATTTCCAACATGGTATCTTCCAAACATTGCATAAGAACATTTCCAAGCTCCTTCGGAAAACCATGTATTTGCACGTGGTTCCAGTGCCAGAATTTAGTGTCAGGTTTTGATGCCCTGTTCTGCTGTAATGATATGCTACGCCCAGCTCTCAAAATTTTCCATCTCCATTCAAATATCCTGTTCTGCCTTTTCTAGTGATGACTTTGAGAAATGCTATCCTTTATTTCCTCTGTGCTCTGAGCATTCAATGTTGTTATAGTCCAGAAGAACATAACAAAGAATCCCAATTAAAATTAAGCGTATTTTAAATCAGAAGAGGAATAGTGCTCGAAGCAAAGTAACCAAAGAAGTGGTACATGCTGATTTCTTAACATCTTCACATCAATAATTTATGCCTTCTTGATCATGCATGCCTATCAAATACTGGCTACTGAGCTCAGTGATTTCTATCACAGTGACGTGTCATACATGAATGAACAGACAGGATCCTACCACCATGAATCAAATTGTGTTTCAAGTTGTAACTTCAGATGTCTAAAATTAATGGGTGTAAGACTTACCTTAGAGTCCATGTTTGAATCTTTTTCTGTATGCATAAAAATACCAGCTGTATTCAGTTGCCCTCTCTGAAAGTCTAACCTTTCATTGTTAACAGTGAAGCACTGAAGTATGGAAAAAAGCAGGGACTTAAAACTGGTAAGAAAGTCTTCTAGGAATGATACAGTTTTGCACTTGCTTCAGTTCAAGCACATTATACTTCGGAGGTGTTCCAAGCTGCTGAAAGGCTTCAGTTTTGGCCAAAGACCTACTAGTACTCTCTTTTTCGGTACAGCCATTCCCGAGTTAAAGTTGTATGAAGTTGTATGCTTCCACACACCGATTCGAAATTACTTTTGCCTGCGCAGTTCTCCAAATCCATCTGTCCCATGTGCCTGCCACTCACACGTCTGATCTTTACTTAACTTTAGCACTGGTTGAACAATATAATCTATCCAATGAAGGTAGAGACACAGCTCTTGACCTTCATAATGTGTTGCAGCTTTCAGCAATGGAACATGGCTTATTTGACAGACATTTGAGTTGTAGAGCTCACTTTCAAAAGTGATTTAATTTCCACATCTTTAAAGAGCAAACATACACTTCCAGCCTGAACAAAATTAAGTTTACATTAAAAGAAACGTTTACCAGGAGCGAAGATTCCAGCAGCTTTATCTAAACTCTCCTATGACTGTGGAGAGGATGCTGAAAAGAGAGAGAGGAGAGAGAAACACTCTGCCCTGTAATATCAACTGTGCCACTTGGTTCTTCTTGAGATGAGAAAGTCTCCTCAATGTTATAGACATACGTGTACATAAAGCTGTTTCTCTTGTGCAGCAAAGTATCCTGCCTGAGAGGAGTCTGGTGATCACTCATTCAAGCAACACTCATAAAAGCTGGGGGTGCCATGTGCTTCAAGATACTTAAACCAGTTTGTCAATACCGAGAACTGAATAAGAAAAAAATAAAAATCGAAATGAAAATCAAAATAGAGATGGAAAATATTTATCTGCTTAGCGGATAGGCTGTATGTGGACAGAGATGATTTCTGGTTGTTTAAACTAACAGAGTAGTGAAATAATGTTTTTCTTCTATAGAGACTCCCAGTAAAGGAATGTGTACCAAGGTCACTTCATCACTTTACATTACGGCTATCTTAAAAGACAGACTATGTATGTGTTCCAGAAATGATCCTCAAAACAGCCCTGCAGTCACAAGTCTCACAGCACGCTAACTCTGCCTAGAGTAGGTTACGCATTAGTTGGAGGCGTACTCTTCTACAATGTTAAAATAATTTTTAATATTAACAAATAGACTATACAAATTCCATAGTTACTCATAGTTGCTTTATAAATGTCCAAATACACCTTATTATTTGTTTTATCTGCTGGGTACATTTCGGTACTGCCTTTCTCATATGTTTTGTTGAGTTCACATCCTCAATATTAGCTTAAGTAGCACTCAGAACTGACAATGCAAAGGCGGTAAGATTAATGAACGCGTAATACAAACAGAATGAGCATGCCAGGAAGTTTATGGTATGCTTTAGACACGGTTGTTTATTGTTAAATGCACTCAGAAGCAGTGGGGTTTTTCAGTTGTGACATATAAAACCAGAGTCTTGATTACTCTCTTCTACTGGTATTGGATGAAAGCTCCAGTAACAGCTGAATTTCACTGACATTTTCTATACTTGGCTACCCAGTGAGCAGACCAACAAGTTAGTTAAATATGTTTGGAAAAATGTAGTAAATATGCAGTGACAAATGTTTGGAAATGCAGTACTCTACCCAGAATTATATATTCTAGTTGTTACATGCTTACATAAAAGGATGTACTGCTGTACAACTTTTCTGACTGTTTCTGTAAGTTGAACGCATTTGATATTTTTACCTTTGATTGAAGAGAATTTCTAAAATTTGTTGTTTCCTAACAAGGTGACACCTTACATAAATGCTAAAATAAAGTTGTCTGCTCTGCATGCTGCAGATATAAGGAAGGCAAAAAGTCAGTAGAGAGAATCTCTCAGTGGCAAAATACAGGTTTAAGAAAGATTCCAACCACTTAGACATACATTTGGAAATTGTATCTACTTTCACACATAAAAGGTATCCTTTCTCTTATAGGAGTCATGAAAGTATTCAATTGATCTTGTTTTTTCTGTAGATTAATTGGAATGAACATAAAACTAAATTCTACTCCTCCAAATGTAAAAAAAAAGATCTCAAACATCATCAGGATGCTCCAATTTTCCAACAAAACTGCTTCCATATTAAGATATGCAAATTGTACCTCTTGGTGAATAATTCAGTAAGAAGGAAAATTATAGCAAGACAAAATTAATTTAAAGATTAAACTGTCTTATTTTGTTTGACGAGACAGTAGCCCATGGTTTCCCTTCGAATATCTACGTCTTAATATAAATGTTAATTCAAAATTGCATTTTGCTTGGTCATATAAAACCTGCTTACAATGTTTTTCAAGTATAGGGAAATTCTAACTTGCCAACCCAAATGTTCCCGCATTTGGGTTTCTGAACCCTAGCAGGTATAAGAAAAGAAGATTAACATGGCAGCAATTGTGTGTTTCTCACTACCATTTAAACAGCTTATTCTACCCATGCTTATTTCTTTTTCTAGATGTTTCCACTTATCATATTGAACTTGGCTGGTTTGATACACAAAGGAACGACGACATCTATTGATCAATCTGTGATGCAGCACAGTATTTATCAATCCATATGCATACAAAAAATAGCTGTACTCCATGCTCAGCGGAAGGAACGCGGAGACTTGGTGTCAGCGTCTTGGTTGTTTAAGCATGGCCAGCATTCACTGGTCTTGCTTGACCTTCTCCTCCAGTCATCTTCTGGTCTGCAGTGACCCAAGGAAGCAGAAGGATGAGGAGGAACTTAATGCAGGCTGTGGGTGCATTGACAATTACAGACCTTCTAGCTTTCTTCTTGATCTGTGCTCAAGACTCACCATGTCGTGGTATGAGGACAGCAAGCGTGGTAAGACCACAAGGAAAGCCTGTCTTCTGCCAGAGTTTAGACTGCCTTTCAGAAACCCTTGCCGGGGTGGATACTGCAGTGTAGTGCACTAAGTTAACAGAAACTACAGGTGTGGCAGTGAAGAGAGGTCACGACAAACCCCATGCATGGTATTAAGAACTTGCAGGGGTGTAAGTTGTGACTGTGTTTCTGAAAGGGAAGTCTTGATATATTAGGCCTGGTTTGATCATGTAAACCCAACTTATATCAAGTTACAGTGGCTTTTCAGTCAAGGCTGTTGTCTTGAGTCCATGTAGAACACATACTCACAATGATTAGGTAAAGTCATTAGATATTTTCATCACTTACAATGTATTCTGTAAGATCATACTAAATAAGACTGGAAGTTAATTTCAGAAGTTCATTCTTCAAACAGACTGAAATCCTTCTGTTAATATTTTTTAGAGATAAAAAGCTTTACATAGATTTGTTATTCTGTTGAGAGTTTCTGTAACGGAGAAAAGTTAGCTGCAGGAATCAAATTTCTCCAAGTATGCAACTTTTAATCAGTTTGAACACAGGCCGAGAATATACAGAGACCTGTCTATCATTATACAGAGGCTCAAAAGAATTATACATTTGGAGATGATACTCTGCAGTTTTGCACAGGAATAAAACCACAGAAGGACTGCAGATCTGTTTTAACTGCAGAATGGAACTTTTTTTTTTTTTAGTATTGGACGGAAAACTGAAATTTCTGTGTGTCTAGTGTGTTAGACAGCCCAAGAGAAAGTATGACTATGAACTAAAGGAAATGTGTTCCCTTATTTACAACATGTAGAAGCTTAAAATGTTTTAAGAGCGTCTTCTTATAGCACACCACAAGCACTTTTGAAATGTCTTTAAAGCAGGCAGATAATATTAATTTACCCCTAATGAGCCAACAGTACAATTTCCACTTAGAGATCCTGAAACGAGAAACTCAAATCCTTTCCAGCCAAAGAGGAGGCCACCTCAGAGAATTCCCCCTTCTGCCTTTTTCAAAGGGAGAAATATTATTTAAATGTATTATGGCTGAGAAGTAATTTTTTCAGTCAAAAATAAAATATAGAGAGTGGATTCTGTAACATGACAGGCTATTGCAATGCTTCAGATGCAAACATCCTTTACATGGTGCACTCATCAATTGCAGTAAGCGTGGGAAAAACCCTTCCCAGACCTTCATTCGTGAAACCAAGCCATGATGATGATGATTTTACACATATAAATCGGTTACAAAATACGTGTCAAAGTAACAATTTATTTTTATTAAATTAAGCCAATCATGGTAGAATTTGAACTCGGAGCCTTATAAACATACAGTAATGTTACATCAGCCAGTAGGGTATTTTTTATCAGTTATTAATTATGGGAGCTCACAGATACTAGATATTCTTTTCCCGTGACTTCAGTAGAAATGGATTAAGAATTGCAAAGGAATACTAATAAAGATGGTGAATATCAGTGCTTACATATTTTAAAGCCAGCACATTCACCAGTTCATTTCATTGACTACATTTTTAGATGTCACAGAGATTTGTTGCGAGATACTTTGTACTCCTCAAAAAGAAGAAGAGGAGTTGAGGATTAAAAAGTTAGCTGTATAAACAGAGGTTTCTCTGCATAAGTTAGTCTACAGCTAAAGGAGGAACCCAGATGAAAGTGAGTCTTAGATCCTTCTGGAAATTAAAAGGAAACAGGCACCCTTTCCAGTCTGCGCCGAGTGATTCACCGTGAGTTCTTCAGCGGCAGGCTAATAAAATGCAAGTACTGCTAGAGAATTGAACAGTGTTAAACTGGTTGAACACGTACAACACAATGTTAGATTTTAACATTGAAAGTTCTTTCAAACGTCCAAGCAGAATGTTAATGAGCATAGGAGACTTTTATTTCAAAACACACGCTTGAAACTGATGTGTCGACAAGTGAAGTAGTATTATAATCCCCAGCCACACCATAGTTCCTTCCTTCCCTCTTAAGCCTTCTGACAAGGAAAAAACTAAGCTACTAAAATTCACTACCATGTCAGAACAGTCACCACACCAAACCAGAAATCAGTCACAACCTAACAGCAAAACCTTTGCCTTCCAGCAAGTGCTGAGAGAAAATACATCTCCTACTCTTTAACCACACACAGTCCTAAATCTCAAAATCACATTGTACATTTTTGTCTGAGAGTGGTATCTAAGTCGAAATTACTTCCTCTCTCTACCTCCTTCCAGAGTCTGGACTCTCTTTCGCCTAAGCGTTTTATTACTCTCAAGATACAAATTTCCAATCTCAGTTGTATCTCTTGGGAGTGACATGAGTTTCTCAGAAGCGCGAGATTTCACAATCCAACCACCTTGCAGCTTTAAAATCCCAACCTCCTATCTGAGGACTGCCATCAGAGATTGAACCGGCAAATGAGGTTTAAGAGAATTTAAAAATTTATAATAATTTTGAACCACTCCCTTCTTCAGCACGAACAACAGTACATTTTAAATCCATGGGTGGGATTGCTTTTCTTCCCTCAGTTTTGAAATGCATATTATGTGGTGGATTTCTTTTAGACACTTGTGCCAGCAATGATGCCTGAATGTAAATGAAAGCCTTTTGTTTGTAACTGCCTTTCATCTTCTAAATCATAGTTGTTTTCTGCAAAGCAACAGAACACACCGATTCCTCTTCAAAGAAATCCTTTACAAAATGGCTCATACACCTGTCAGAGTAATAGAGGATGGGGTTTTGTTAAACAAAACCAGAAACCCCCAGCAATACCACTGTTAATTGCTGCATTGTTTCAAGAAACCAAAATTCACAGAAAAAAATAACTGCGTGTGTACCTAGAAATCATTGGAAGCTAATTGCAACAATCCTGAGCCAGTTGTTCCAGCACTCACATTTCACAGTGCAGAGGCTTCTGGAAAAACTAATACTTTCTTCTGTCTGGTTTTTGAATCTTTGAATTTCTTATCAGTTTACTTTGCATGTAGTGACTGTTGCTTTTAAGTAGCTACCGCAGTAGCTGTTATCTATCTGTTTTCTGCATTAGAAGAGTCACTGCTTCAGGCAGAAACACATTTCTTGGGGAATCCAAAGGTGCAACAGCATCCGCACCACTGTGACTTGGCACCAGCTGTGCTGCCAGGCACCAGATGCAGTAGCTGTACTCCTACCCCTTGGTTCAGACCACAACCCCTCTCACCAGAGGGTTCTACGAGCAACTGGGACAAAGCTCTGTTCGGTTATGATTACATCTGGAGGGTGAAGAGGTGGGGCATAACACTACAGGGGACAGGACGGGACACGGGCACACGATCAAACCAAAAAACCAGAAGATGCCTTCAGGTTACTGTTCTGGGAGACCACACTCATTAGCAGAAAGGCAGAGGGTTAGCATCTCTTTTAGTTGCAAATTAAGAATTATTCCCATAAAAAGGGAAATGCCACTGTAATTTTATAACCTGTTAAATTTAAAATCCTACATTTCCAAATCAAGAAACTAGAACTGAACTGTTAAAAGTAACCCCTTCAGGTCAAAGACCTCTCTATTTTGCCTCAAATGTCACAGAAAATGGGATTTTATGTGTTTTTTAATAACTGGTTCTATCATACATTTTGGTTTTGTAAAAACACAAATCTAAACAGTCAAGTAGAAATTTCACCATGTTGCCTTAATCTTGATAGTTCAGCATGGGCACTCTAAACAGCAGGCAATAAAGGACAACAGATGCTGTAAAGTCTCTTCTCACCTTTCAGAGTGTTTTTAAAGCACAGGAAAGAAAACTGAATTAGTCAGAGAAGAAACTTGGATATACCATATGCAGTAAAAGGATCTTTAAGTTTCTACCCAAAACCAAGTGAAGCAGACTCACCACCAGTGCTGCCTCACCAGTCTCAACTAGAAAGGACTGCCGAGCATCCTGCAGCCCTAACACAGTCAAAGAACTCACAGCTGTTCTGCCCAGTCCACAGGAATTCCTCCCTCTGAAATATCTATGGTAAAATCCCATCATCTTAAACAGGGCAAAAACTTCACTTGCAGATCCGTTCTCAACCACCCACCCGGCAGCATCTCCTAAATCCTGAGCTCAACTTTGGCCTCAACTGCAACAGATTCATTACACAAAAACTTCTGGTTCGAGCCTAAAGAGAGGAGGATGGGAGGGAGTTTTAATTTTTTTTTTTTTTAAAAACCCAGATGGTTTTGTTTGACTAAATGTCAGCATCTGAATCATCCACCGCAGACCCTCCTTTGAGTAAGAAGAGAGCTCATCAGAGCTAACTCCATCCCAAAGCAAGCATTCAGCAATATTAGAAACAGCTGAATTGAACTTCTCTCCACTTGATAATGAACAGAAAACATACACTAAATTCCATACAGGTAGGATTTTACCTTAGGAATTCTTAGCCTATATTTAAAGTTAAGCAATGCCTTTAAAGCTGCATTTCAAAACCAGGAGCCTGGTTCATTTGTTAATAGAGCACACCAGGTTTTAGTGAGCTTTCCTAAATATAAAGCTCGAGTGATTATACTCTCTTTTTTCTATTTTTTTTTTTAACAGAAATTTACTTCTAGGGAGAAGATGCTCTTTATCCCCTTAGAAATGGAAAATCAGAAAGAGCTCAGCCAAAATGTATTCCAAGAGGCAGCAGCCAGCATATGGGAGGGGGAAAAAGAAAAAAAGCAGGTGCACAGCTCCAGATAAACTACACTGCCTGCTGTGGGGCTTGCATGACAAAATATACAAATATGGGCTGGTGTGCAAGGACTGATGACAATAGGAAAGCAAGTTTGATTAGTTCTGCTACTAATGGAACAGTTTGTTTTAGCTTATAAATGTTAGAGAAAAATTTAATAGCTATTAGAAACTTTGAAGATTACATTTGATCATTAAAGTGTGAAATAGAGAAATTTACGTCTGTTTTAATTGAAAAGCTCCACTTTACAGTGGAGTTGCCTCCTGATATATCTGTAAATATCTGCAAAAATTTTTTGTTGTGCATATTTTACATACGCCAGGAGAGTCTAAAAATGAGAATTAGGCAGTGAGGAGAGAGACAAATGAATGAAGATTCAATTAAGGTGTTCATAATGAAAATATGTTCACTTAAGACTGACCAATTTGTCATTTCTACCTTTTCTAGTTGTATAAAACAAGGGGAAAATTTGGTGCAATCCTATAACGGACATTTTAGCACTCCTCAAGGAAATACCTCTCCATGTAACGTATACTCAAAGGCTAGATTTGATGATGAGGAGGTCAGCACCTCAAATCTCTACCTGGAGCTCTCTAAAGAGTTGAATTATTCCATTGCAGCTGATCAAGTTTGTACTCGTGATGTAAAATAAAGATAATGAAGCTGGAAGGCATGCAAGGATCAGAAAGACAACATTCTGCTCTTTGATGCATCTGATGTTGCATAAATTATGTGGAAACCCTATCTTGCCTCCTGGAAACTGTCAAATATAGGGTCAACACAAGAAGGTCCAAAGAAGAAAGCAGATTTGATATAGAAAATGATCATAGAATCACAGAATGCTTTGGGCTGGAAGGGACCTTCAAAGGTCATCTAGTCTAACCCCCCTTGCAGTGAGCAGAGACACCTTCAACTAGATCAGGTGCTCAGAGCCCCATCCAACCTGACCTGGAATGTTTCCAGGGATGGGGCATCTACCACCTCTCTGGGCAACCTATGCCAGGTTTCACCACCTTAATAATAATTTCTTCCTTATATCTAGTCTAAATCTGCCATCTTTCAGGTTTTTTTAGTTGTCCTGCCACAACAGGCCCTGCTAAAATGTTTGTCCCCATATTTCTTACAAGCCCTCTGTAAGTATTGAAAGGCTGCACCTCCTGATCTCGGCAATAAGGTCTTCTCCAGGCTGAAGAAACCCAACTCTGTCCTCTTAGGAGAGAGCCAAATGTCCTCATAGGCCTATCCTCATAGCCAAGATGCTCCATCCCACTGATAAATTTTTTGGCCCTTCTCTGGATCCAGTTCAACAGGTCCATGTCCTTCCTGTGCTGAGGACTCCAAAGCTGGACACAGCACTCCTCGTGGGGTCTCACCAGAGCAGAGGAAAAGAATCTTTTCCCTCCACCTGCTGGCCACACTTCTTTTGATGCAGCTACAATACGGTTGACCTTCTGGGCTGCGAGCACACATTGATAGTTTATGACCAGCTTTTTGTCCACCATTACCCCCAAGTCCCTCTTGGCAGCGTTGCTCTTAATCCCTTCATCCCCTGGCCTGTATTGAGACAGGGCATTGCCCTGACCCAGGAGCAGGACCTTGCGATGTTAATCTATATATATCTATAGTGTCCAAACTATACCTCTGAGGACCATCACACTGTACAATTCACTGGAAGCATAATGTGGGTCAGACAGTCCCCTCACCATTTACATAGGTGAATTTAAATTCTTTTCAGATTAGAGTTTAGTCAGGAGCATCTTATCAGGTGTCAGTAAAAGCTCCTGCATTGGAATTAGTGGCAAAAGTTTATCATGAAGACATCACATTCTGGCTTTAGTTAGATAAAAAGCACTGAAAAGGAAAAACATAGGACACAAAACTTTCTTCTCTATTAAATGTGTTTGTACCATTTAAGGGATATTTGGTAGCTACACACTGAAGTCTGCAAGTTCTTTGCCGCATTTGGAGCGCTTTGAATACTCTGCCAGAACGGATGTGGTACTTCCAAGTACACAGAGCTCAAGCTACTAGTTGAGGTTAAAACTAAGCAAGCAGCAAACCACACGTTTCGCTGTCTGAAAGTTTGTCCATAGCTTCTGCAAACCAAGTTGAAGGAGGTGATTACTGAATGGGACCTTAGATACGTGATTTGAACGGTAGATAAGTAGCTGTTGACTGGCACATACTCACAACTGCTTTTGAATGAACGGGCAATATAGGACCTGGAAATACAATTTGCATCCTTACTGTGGGAAAATGGATGGCAGGCAGCACACGTTAAGATGCAAGAGGTAAAGCAAATGATTTTCTTCAGAAAGATCTTCAATAGTTAATAATAAACGTGACTCAAGGAGGCTGTACATGTAAGAGAAAGCCCTATCCTCTAGAATAGAATAGTAAATAATATCCCTGTAATTTCCTACAGAGGATTCAGAACTCTGTAGCCTTTCCATACGATGCTCAGTGTTGTAAATTCCAGATTCTACTGCTGACCACTGATTTATGTGACAGTGGGACAATCAGAGTAAATTGACTGTTTTGTTTAAGTTTGTTTATAGACCCCTACAAGAAGTTGTCTTTTAAAAGTCAGTTTTACAAAATTGGATTAATAGCAGGACAAACTAGCAGTTCGGTGATTTTCACAATATTCAAACAAGATGATGCAAAGTGATGTGGCACCAAAGAGTAGGTGTGGAAGCTTGTGCGCTAAAAAAATATGGAGCGGGGAGAGAAGAGGTAAAGGAAGGAGAGAAGTCAAAAAGATGACCTAGAAGAAAAATTGCCTAGAAAATGAACAAAGTGCCTAGCAAAAAGGATTTGAAGGGGAAAAAAAATGAAAAAGAATCTCAAATGTATCACCTTGAAGGATAGGTCTCAGAGAAGGAAACTGATAAGAATGAAAATAAGACAAAACCTTTAAAGAAAGGACATTGGAAGCTGTATGCTTCTGCAATGTTAAGATGAAATACACAATGTGTACAAAACACACACATCTACCTTGATATGTAAGAGACGTCTTTTCCCAAATCAAATGCACACCACTGTGATATATAAGCAGTCAATATGCCTGAATACCAAATGGCCTCATTGTATACCAAGGTTGGTTTTGAGGCCGAGTTGTTCAGGTGCCCAGTAAAGGTTACCAGAGTGATGGTAGAAAGATCATGCCACACCAAGGGGTTATGCATTACTATAAGCTACACAGATACTCATTTGTTAACATTTTAAAACTGCATGGAATGTTTTCAGGAAAAATATTTCTTACAGCCGTCTCTTAACAAGAGCCAGTACCAGGAATCACGGTGAAAGGGGTTAAAAGGAAAGGAAAAACCTGAGATTAATGGTGGTATACCTCCAAAGGAACTCATTAGAAAGAATCTCACTACTATAAGACAGGATTCCTGTTAACCTTCTAATTCTAGTAGCCGATACGAGTCCTATTAGCTCAGCTCTTTTTTCTGTTTGTTTTATGTAGTTTCTTCATACTCATGGTGTTTCCACACAGAAGGAACACACATGTGTATACCTTGAGAGTACTGAAGGACAGGGTAATCCTTGTCCAGAGAGTTACATGCACATTATGAACCAAATGAAGCTCCTGAGGTCCTTAGAGGTAGAAGATGCTGAACTTACCTCTGGAACCAATTATCACCCCTTCTAAATTCTGGGTTACAATTCACACACTTGAAAAGACAAAACAAAACAAAACAAAACAAACCTCCTAAAGCATCCTGAAAATTTTGAAGTCTCACCACCAGCTAATTCTGGGCAAGTTATTGCATTTTCATATTTTTTTCCATATTTACTTCTATTCCACTTTTGTTCAGACTTTTTCTCACTCCCTTAGGTATAAGAAATAATCCTAAACCAACTTGTCTCCTACACCTGCTAAAATAAGATGTTAAATGACCAAACTCTCAGGATAAAATTCTGTATTATTCCACAGCCATTTCTTGTCTTCCTGTCTGAAGGCACGGTGACCAGGACTACGACGAGAGATTTTATTCAATGACAGAATGTCTGTGTGATCTTTATCGTTTCAAACATCACCGTTCCCAAGTTACCTGTCTTCCACAGCCTTTCCTTACATCATTATATTTCTTCCTAACTCAGTCATCTGGGGATCCTCTTGCACATATTTCAAAACTTAAAATCTTTATACAGAGTTAATTTGTTAATCCAAGAGGAAAAAAAAGAATGAAGTGGTAATGCCATGGCTCAAGACTGTTACTAAAACTGGGAAATACTTTGAATTGTTCTGATGGAAAACTAAATTTATGAAATTTCACTTGCAGTCAAATTTGCTGCAAGAAAATTTACTATATTATCGTTACAATATCAAGTAAAATGAAAAGTGTCTTTGCAAATTAAAGGCACAGTCTTTTTCCTCTTACAGCAATATCAGAATATCTTGAACTTGTACCAAGAATAGCCTCCCTCCTCAGGAATTATGATTTTAAGAATAAAATTTTTAAGAAGTTTATTGGAATAAATTGTGATAATCTCCCATCAGAAACATGTTGAATACTTAATGTTATTATGCATTTTTGTATGCATTTTTGGTTGGGATTTTTTTTTGGGGGGGGGGGGGGGGTTGGG
>NW_010428766.1:35236-74923 GCF_000710305.1 Buceros rhinoceros silvestris | reverse complement strand
TTTGGTTGGTTTTTTTTTTGGGGGGGGGGGGGGTGTTGTGCATTTCTGGGCAGCTTTTCCACTCCATTTACATCAATTCATGTCTTTTGTTTTGAAGTCAGCTATTAAAGATTCAACACAGTGAAGAAGTGACTCACTGGATGTGAAACCCAGACAAGTGCTTTTCTAGACGTTTGATTCTGAGAATGGAATTAAGCATCTCCATTTAATGATGTCTCTACTGGTTTTAATAACATTTAGTGTCTTAACAGATCTAGAAACATCCTCCAAGCTCAGGCCTTCTGCTAGGTAGCATTGAAATAATTAGTGAAAGAGCCTTTCTCTCAACCTGACATTTAGGAAAATCTAATTCTATTTGATTAGACTTAGCTCCTCTTTCAATTGTGTCAAATTGATGCTTGAACAATTTATGCTTCCGAGGTTTATGTCAGGGCAGTATGTAGAAAGGCAAAAGCGGGGCTAAATGGTAGCAAGGAGAGATTTCATAGAACATGCCTCTCGTTCCAGTCTTGAAAGGAGTGGCCTGGTGTAATTAATGATTTTGACTTAGAAATTGTACTTAAACGTCTGCAAAGTTCAGTGGCACCCCAAGTTTAATGCTGCATAGCCTCTGCTCAACCAAGACACTGGAATAGCCCTCATGCCACAGCTAAGCCGTCTGAGATTCCCAAACTTGGCATCCTGATCTGTGCGGGGCACCCAAGTGGCATACCC
This sequence comes from Buceros rhinoceros silvestris, assembly GCF_000710305.1. Classification (NCBI taxonomy): domain Eukaryota; kingdom Metazoa; phylum Chordata; class Aves; order Bucerotiformes; family Bucerotidae; genus Buceros; species Buceros rhinoceros. The sequence goes on along the minus strand of NW_010428766.1, from coordinate 74,209 downwards.
TGAGGAGTAACTCCAGGATTTGCTCAATACTCCTTATATCAAAAAGCCATGGGTGAAGGGGAGGGAAAGTTCACCTAGGAGCACATGTGTAAATGAAAAATGTCTCAAGCAAGTGTCCTAACAGACAGACTAGAGTCAGGCCCCCAGCTGTTGCTGCTTCTTTCATTTCCAGCATCCTGTGCATTTTTGCATAGTGGTCACGTGGTGGTAAGTTCGAGTCTACAACTTACCCAAATGCTCTGGCAACCTGGTTATAACACTGCTGCGGACCTTTTGTATCAGCCAAGCACCTACAAGTTCATATGATTACACAGAAGTTTCTATGTGAATGTGAGATAAATATAAGACACCAGATGATCATATACAACATTTGGTTTCTTCAAAATCCAGAAGATGTACATCACTGGAAAGCAGGTCAGATTGTTTTAAATATGAGCGTGTCGATGATATTTTGTAGGTATGGGCATCTGGACTCAGGATCAAGCTATTATTTATAAATCTATTGTTAGCTAAACCAATACCAATACTTAGAAGACAACAGAATAATGCATTCTTCCACATGGAATTACATCTGTAAATGCTGATTTTTCCATGTTACTCTCTTCTTTCTGACAAAAGGCTATACCTGAGTCATTAAGAAGAATTTTCTCTTTCAAATCCGTTCTGATTTCAATGTTTTGGAAATGGTGACAGATTGTGAATTACAGGTTCCTGTACACTTGTCTGACTCAGATTCATCAGCAAGGTCAGACATGGCAGTGCAAGAATGGCACTGTAATCAGAAAGGTGCTTGTTCTGCCAGCTAGGGGTAAAATGCCCCAGCCAGGGCACGGTGAAGCCTTTGTTGTATACGTGAGTTAATTGCAGGAACTATCAAACTACAGCTGGTATGGCAGCTAGCCAGGTGTAAATGGGAAATCCAGACTGCCAGAGAGTTCCTGCTGGAAAAACAGTGTCTCCACAACATGAACTTCAGCTGTTCAAAGGGGCAGATGGGAAAGTGGAAACACCAGCTCGAGCACCTGACTTGATAGTGAGCAACAAAAGAGCTGATACTCTAAATAAAGGCGAAAGAGGAACACAGAAAAAGCCTTCACGAGCTGTTATATGATATAGCACAAGACCAAACATTGGAGGTTTCATGGTTTTGCAAATTACACTTGAACTGCAAAGCCTCTAAGTAGAACCGTTAGTTTCTGGCTTCTATACTTAGTTATCCCTTAACCACTTCCTTTGGCCTTTCCATATGGAGATGAACACCTGGTTAAAAGAAAGCAATTATAGAGCAAGGCAGCTCCATGATACAGGGTCTTTAGCAGCAGTAACAGGAAATCTGAGCTCCTTTCCTTGAATTCAAAGCTTTGCAAGGAAAAATAAATGAAAAAGGTAGTTTCATAAAGTCAGGAGCATACCAGGTAACAGGCTGCAGTCCCTCCGGGGAGACATACCTCCCCCAGCATAGAGCTCTCCTCTTTCCAAGGGCATCTCTGGCTTTATTTCCTTTGGTTTGCCTCGCCCTGTGTCACCTACTCCAGTGGCTACTGCTCTAAGGTGTGTTTGAGCAAGGCATCCTGTTCCGGAATGCAATGGGCTGTTGTCATCCACTGGCAGCCCTGCAGTCTGCCCCAGACTCTTCCAGCTCTGCCTGCTTTTGGCATTGGCCACTGGTGCCTGAAAAATACTGGACGTAGTAGACTATAAGCTGTGAAAAATAAACAAACAGATGAATCAGAGATGAAAGGAAATGTCAGAAATGACAGATGAGGAAACCTAATCGTAGCACAGCTTTTGACAATTATTGCCTGAAGCTGGAAAGAAATTACATGTTTTGCCCAGGCAAGCTCCAAACGGCTGCAAAATAAGCTAGAAATACCTTGAACAAGTTTGCTTTTTTTGGTCTGTAAAAATAGCAGCATTTTCCTCTCATAAAGCCTGTAAAATGTAATTCTACTAGAGTCTCAAAAACTTCAAAATCCTGTGCTCTTACCAGGTTTCAAAATTCAGTGGTTTTACTACAGTCACTGACCCAGGCATTATTCAGAAAGAAATAAAAGAAGCCAAAAATAGGAATAATGAATAATGATTATAAAAGAACTCCTCAGGAAAAAAAAAAAAAATCTAATTTTCAGGGTCCTAAGTTTTAATTTACTTCTCTACAATAACACACGCAATGGTCGTACTTCTTTTTCACATTATAACTTTCTCATGCCAGCAAAGCTGAGAGGTGAGGAGCTGTAAACCTCTGAATCTCTGCATGGGCTGCAGTCGTGGATGGATTGAGAGCTTACACTGAGATCTGAAACACAGGGCAGAAAACCAGCCGTTGATCTTATGTCCCGTGAAGGTGTGTTCATGCAGAAGGGATTGGTTCCTGGTTGAATACACGCTGATGAGAACATCCTCTGTGTTAGTCACTTATCTCCTTTTCCCTTTTCTTCTTTTAAAGCCCGTAAGTTCATTTATACAGGCTCTGCTGGTAGAGTAAGCTCATTTGGAAAAGCATTTTATAGGCTACTCTGATCATCCACAAGGTATGAATAATAAATTGAGAATAACCTTTCCTGGAGTAAAGCTTCCATCAATCAAAACAAGGATGAAACACATCCGTTCATTTATGAACAGGGAGCATCTAATCTATTTCTGCTGCTTTGCACCTGTTCACTTGTCCATTTGTCATAGACCAGGGATGAACGCAGCTGGGATCAGGAATTAAGCGTACAGATCTCACGCTGTTGAATATCCTCAATAGGCTTGTCCACTTCCACGAAAATGCATTAATTAATGAGCAGTTTGTCTGACATAAGATTATTCTTGTCTGTGCCCGCTATCCATATACAAGCCCATCGATCACTAGTTTGAGTGTTCAGAATCATACTTACACACGCCAAAACTGAAACCACATAAACGACAAAACTATCAACAGCCTCTGGAGGGCCATATTTTTACGCTATCATCCCTATTCTCAGAGAACAATTACACCCTTTAAAAATACCAGACCTTGAAAATAGGTAAGAAAATGACCTCTTCAATAACTTAAGAAAGAAAAAAATACAGGGGGGAAAAAAAAGGAGCCAAAGGCAAGAGAAATTGCTGAAAGAGACACAGGAAGATATGAAGATATGAATGGAGGCTATGAGGCTGCCTGAGAAAGACCTATGAATTCAAACCGGTGATAATTTACAAATTTAGCTTGTTAAGGCTTCCCCTCTCATATTATTGTAGGCGGAAGAAGTAATTTTATAGACTTGAAATATAGATGTTTCCAAAATACCTGCCCTTTTTTTCTAAACACTCCATTGCATTTTGACCATAGGGAAAGCACATTTTCTTTAGGAAAGATGAATTTTAACAAGAAGACTAATCAAAACAAAAATGTTGATCCAGAACGGATGCGGTGACTCACATTCTTCCATTCTCTCCTCTAAACTCAATTAGATCTCTCAAGACGCGTTCCTCAGTAACAAGATGCAGTGTAGTGGAATACGTCATTGGGAGATGAAGCCAATTTTCAGCACTTCAGTTGTTCCATTAAAAATTCTAGAGGTTTCCACAAATGGAAGACAATGGGCATGAAATTGTTCATTTGGTAAAAACCTCACTTTTCCACCCCAATCGCTTTTGACAGAAGATGACTGATTAGACCAAATTAAAAAGCAGAAAAGAAAAATCATACTTATTTGTGCATTGAAACATCACAAAACAATGACTTGGTGTTCCCTCCTGGAATATATATACTTTAATTAAAAATATAAAGAAGGTTCAAATATTCACAATAGATTACTGTCTGTCTTCCCTACTACATTTGCATCCTCCGTTCCACCATCTAGACTTGGGTATTTCATAAACCATTCATCTGAAACAACAAATTTTTGCTTTTTCTTTTTTTTTCTTTTTTAAAAAAGAAATTAACTATTCTTAAACAGTTAGTCATGTGTTTCTCTATTTCAATTATATTTGAAGAACTGACTAGCTGGTAATCAGATAAAACTGGTTCTTAATATGCATTTATAAATAGCCTAAACATTAAAATCACAGGAAGCTGCAGAACCGATTTTACTGCCATAAAAGTCCATGGAAATGGGCATCTCCTCCAGAGTACCTAAGCTATGCTAAAGTGGTATAGACCTCCTTATTGTTTATGTTAATTTGACAATTTGCTAGCGTGTGTACCTACAGTAAAGCATTTCCTTACAGAATCACACAGTAAAGTATCTCTCTTCACACATATATATGCCTGTAGATGTATTTAGTATATGTATATATAAAATACATACTCATATTTATACACATATACATAAATACATACACATATATGTATGTGTTATATATATACACATATATGCATGCATACCTTTAGAAGGCAGCAGCGATTTCAAAGTATACTGCATATACCCTATAGTGCACTCGAACGGTAATTGTGTCAGTTTTCGTTGCATCACACTTCAGTCCAAATAAGCTCAAAAAATGATCCCAAGAGAGATAATACTCCTCCTATGAGTAAAATGGCATTGTTTCTACAATCCTAAAAATCAACATGTGACAATGTGTGTGTTAAATATGCTTTTAGAACAGAGATTAGAGACATTTGATTAACCAAGTGCATTTGAATCACCATTAGGAAAAAATATTCAACTTGTTTTACAAGGTTTCTGAGTGACTAAAGCATCTTTGTGAGGTTATGTTACCCAGAAAACAGGACTATCAGTAAAAAAAATTGTTTTCATACATGAAAACGCTGCTAACAGTCAAAAAGCCAAATTCTTTCAACAGCTGTTAAGTAGTTGCCACCAAAAAGGAGATTTTAGACACTGTGATCTTCTGTAATTTTAAAAAGCTTTTTTGGAAGATAAGAATATATATCTGCCTTCTCTATTGAAAGAAGCTCACAGGTGAGGTTCTTAGAAAAAAAGATCTTTTCCATTCTGACCTCACAGGACTGATCTACCACTTCCCTTCTCCCCCAGAGAAGGCAATACATTACGGAATAAAAACAAATGAACAGCAAATGATGAAGTAAATAAGAGATTTTAAAGTAGCAAAGGTAAAAAGTGAAATGTCACAGGCCTCAGAACTTTGCCTTTATCACCTAATCTGAAGTAAGTTTTTACAAAAGCTGTACGAATGTTGCTGTGATTAGCAGCTGCAACAATGGGTTCCACCTTTCTTCTGCAAAATCAAAGCACACCGCTTTCTTTACATTACATCATTGCAAGACCATTTCTGACTGAGGCATTCATGGCTGGACCATTGCATCCTCCTGTACCATAAACTCCACAAATATGGATATGTGTATGAAAATAAGCAAATAACAGGAAAATACCTGAATTTATAAGCTGGCACAGCAACAAACAACTTACAGGAATTAACACTGATTCTGCTCTGATTCTACTTTTTTGGAAGAGGCAGTTCATTTCCACTCAGGTCAAGCTAACCAAATGACCAAACTCCTTGGAATGCTGCACACCACTCTGAAGAAATCACGGAACATATAAACAAAAGTTTAGAAAGCTATTACAGTGAACACGCAAAAGCTCTTCAGTCTACTGTTAGGGAGACAACAATCCAGAAAGCTCTGCTACCAAACCCGATTAATCTTTCAGAGTTTGAACTGTACCTATCGTTTTGGACTTGACTCTGCAATTAACCAATGTCTTAGAAACGCGTGAATCTCACAGGTTCATCTCACGTCAGAACATCCGGCTTCCCCAGTCCAAACTCATGCAGTCTGGGGTGTTATATACCTTAGTGAGTAACTTGTGCTTATAACATTGAATAAATGTAATTATATTTAGCCTTAAACATAACCACCTTTTCTCAACATAGGCTTTGTTACTCTGTTTTATGGCTGAAAATACATTTGTTTGCATTTATGATGTATTTTTTGCCCAGGGTGCACTTCTGCAATGAACCGTATTGTTCTGAAGCTAAGAAATGTTGAAAGACAATTATAGGAAATCATCAGTTAATGAGAAACACCTTACCCAACTAACCCCTCGATCCTTAACACCTCTTCAAGATCTCAAGGACTGATGCTAGGTCAAAGAAGCCATACTGACAGCTATTTTATCCAACACTGCAGAGGAGTACGCAATCATTTCAAAGCAGAAGCAGACTTGAAATTGATTCACAGAGTGTTTCACTCCCTCTTCTCAGAAGGCTGTTGAGAAAGGCTTAAATGAACTTTTGTCCTACAGGCAGGAGTCCCAAAGAGGTCCACATGCTCTGTGTTTTAACTTAAAAAGTTGCTTGGAAGAACTGTAACATAAGAGGCTGATGATAATGAAGCCTGTAAAACGATAGTTCTGGTATGTCGTCTTTTCAGCCCAACACTGCCTGACAATCTCATTACTTTTTTCAGGTTGACTCAGGAATAAGATTGATGAAATCAACTTTGTTCATTCCAAATGAAGTAGGAATGACATTTATTGTCATGGAAAGAGGTAGAGAGGTTCCTTTGAAAAATCTTTTGGTAGATGACACAATTTATTGCTAAAAAAGTTTGGAGTGATTACAGGCCTTTAGAAGAAAAACCGTATATTCTCAAAGAGCAATACAGACTTGAATCAATTCTCTCTCTTGGCTAATCAGAGAGAAAAAATAATGAGCTTTCAATGTTACGTTTGACCAGACCACTCAAGGTTGCAATAAGCATTTTCTTACTAGTAAGAGTGAGCACACTAGTTCCATCTGTAAACAGTTTTACTAAACTCCTGACGGACGTTTGAGTCCAAGCATGCTGAACAAGGCCTTATTAGGGGCAGCATTTTGCCTTACTCTCTGGCATACAGCAATGTAGTAGCTCTAGGAAACAACAGTGCTAATATTTACAGCTATACTAAAGTCTCTTGGGAATTGAAAATGCATGGACTGGTTTTCAGAAACCTAGTCACGCTTTATGAAGCCGAGTTTGAAACGTCAGACTGGACCTTACTCTTACCTGCGTATTCTGGATATTTAGATGAATTATGATCTCTTGAGAAAACAAGGCAAAAAAATTGAAGATGATGCTTAGACCTCAACAGTATCCCTTTCCTCATTCAGTAACAGCTCAGCACTTTCTATCAGCCATGTAGAGCTTTACTTACAAAACCTGTGGCCACAACCTCACGCAGTGCTTTGAAAAACCGCAAAGCTAACACAAAGCTGTGCATGCAAACTACTGTTCCATATTCACTTGATCCATTTTCTTCCACAGATACTGTGTTTCTCTTTATCTCATTCATGAAGCACTTTGCCATGCCTTCCTCATAAAATGTTCAAGAATAAAATACCTTCTAAAGAGACAGACTAACAACAGAATAAAATCTGAATGTATAACACAGCTTTCCTCATTTACTGTTTTGAAGAGAGTCAGAATCCCAGGGGAGGGGGCAAAAGAGCATGAAATGTGCAGCCGACATGGTAAAAAACAATCCTGTGAAAGGGGAGATGATCCTCTTCAGGTATTACTTAATAATAAGACGACCACCTCCTCTACAATGTATCCTGACACTCAGTAAATATTTGAAGACATATCTTCTGTTAATGCATTTTATTCTCCCATGTCAAGTCAGACAACTGAGCGATTAAATGTGTACTTGTCCCTGAATGCCTTCAACAATCATAAAGCTGCTTGTCTCCATATTATCATCCAGCAACCCTGAGGCAAGAAAAATGAGAAGAACAAATAATCGCTGCTCATTGTATATGTTGAAAAATGGGTCGCCGTCGTAAGAAAGCCCTCTTTTTTCCAGTAGGTACATGAGTTTTCAAGACAAACTACAAAAGATTTAATTTCTCCTGCTTTTCGGCAATAAAACAAAAAACACTTTTATTTGTAATTATTTCTGAAAGTTAGCTCTAGATTTAGATTTTTAAAAAATCAGGTCATTACAAAATAAAAATGCAAGCCCTCTCCCTCCCCTCAAAAGCTCTAAGGAATATGAATTTAGATTTCAGACTAAGGGTATGAAGCTTAATGAAGAACTCTAAGGACAGGCTGCTTTCTAACAGCTACCCTGGGGAAAGCATGACAGAGTACAGAGAAGCCAACCTCAACGTGCGTGAAGAGAGCAGGTTTTTAAGCTTCCCCTTTTCTTCTTGATTAAACTCAAGCATTCTTCCATTAACTACTGAGGAAAAATATCCACTCTTCTCTTCTTACCCGGACCTCATTAGCATCCTGTCAATTGTTTAAGAGAAGATTCTTTTTCATTGTAAATTCTCTTTCAAACAGTACTCTCCCCCACCCTGTTTCCCTCCAAGGGCTTTTAATTGTGCAGACTACAGACATTTGACAAGCACGACAACTACTTTGAATTAATGCTGCAAGATTATTTATGTGCTGCCTTAATTTTGAAGAGCAAACCTGATTAAAATCAAAGCCTTGAGTTCCAGGATTCTATAAATGAGCTGCAGAATCAGCAGTGCAAGATGGGCATCTCCAGCAAAGGACCATTTTACTAAGACATTTAAAAAAGGAAGAAGAAAAACAGTAAATCATTGTTGATATGAATGGCAAATACACACACGCACCCTCCAGTCAGAAAGTAATATCTTCTCAAAGTCTGGAGCCCTGAAATGCACCCATTAAATATAGTCAAGAGAAAGGAAACCATTTCACTTAAAAGAAACCTTCTGTCCGCTCTACATCTGTGTCTAATTCACACTGCACCGATTATGAAGTTAACAATTAAATTCAAATGGAAATCACAGTCTTTTGCTTTCTCTGACTGCAGTTATATGCTTATCAGAACACAATCTAGAAAAGAAAAATTCTTAGAGTAGTTTGAGAAGGTTGTTATATTACAGCCAGGAGTACAAAAAACCTGAAGATAAGGAGTTGAGGAAGGAAGGTTTCCTTCTGTGCTGATGACTGCACCCTTGTTTTATTTCAATAATGGTGTTCTTGAAGTGTAGAAGCACTTGACCTCAAGCCTGTGACGATGAAGTTCCTCATCTTCCTTATTGGATTTGAACACAAACTGCTAACTGTTCATTTTTTCTGAAGTAGTCAGCTCTGGACATCTGAAGAAGATACAGCATAGAGGAGTATTCTACAGCACTGTTAGGGTCCCAAAATGTTTTACAAGCACATGCAAATTATTACACTACTGCAGATATGCAGCCAAATCTTGGAAGAAGAAAAGCAAATAGTTAAGAGCACACTGCACCTCAGTGCATTTGCCCAGGTCATGAAAAATAGTTGAACTAAAGTAATAAAATAGGAAACTATGAAGAGACAGAATATAATTTTAACTGAAATCTTGTTAACTTCGATAGTCAGGTGGGCAGTGAATCAGCACTTGAACAGCAGCAGGGTTCTGATGAGTGACATGAAGCTGGTTTCTCTAGGCTTGACGGAGCAGAGCAGCCCCATGCTGGAGGTGGGGAACTCCAACAAGCCAGCCAGGGACATGAGTCCTTGCCCTGGTCTCCCTAGGGCATCCCAGGAGAGCGTCAGCCCCATGGGATGGGGGTGTCACCTAGCTCTGCAAGTTAGCGGGAGACCCTGTCCTGAGATCACCAACGGACTGAGAGGTCACTGCTGGGGGATATGGGCTTTTTATGGGGGACGAGCACTTGGGGATTGCATAAAACTTATTACAGGATGTTTAGGGGCAGAACTAAACATGAAAGGGAGGCACCTGGGTGTGCAAGGAGCCAGGTAGCTCCTGGATGGACTGCATGTCTAAGGACAATTACCGAAGGGATCCAGTGCATGGGTGTATGTACATGAGCACACGTATACATGTGTGTGTGTGCGTGTGTAAGGGTGCTTGTACCAGCACCTGGAGTGCGGCTGTGGGGTTCAGGAGTTTTTGTGCCCTGGTGCAAGCAACTGGGAAGTGCTGGGATCCAGGGGAAGCTACTGGGCAGACTTAGCATCAAAGTCAGATACTGCAGTCATCTGTATTGTATATACATCAATATACATATATATTTCCCTCTGATGAACCTTTATCCTAGTCAGCCAGAGAGGGGAACAGGATGAAGTCATTGGTGCTGTTTGTGTGAGTGATGAGGGTGTCTGTGTTGATCTGTGTGGCTGGCTGGGGGTGTGTGTGTGTATATATGTCTACTGGGGCCACATGCTCAGCCTTTCTATTGGGACAATGGAGCTGGGGCAGCCTTGGCTCTATCGGACTGCTGGATAAAGCAATCCCTATAAGGACAAAACCCAAACCAACACAGAAGGATATTCAGCATGTACCCTAAGCTGTATTTAGAGAAATATCAAAATGATTTTCGGCCAGGTAGAAAGTAAACTGTACTTTTTAGTGTGTGGCTAACACACAACCAGCTTCCTTTTCTTTATTCTTAATGCTGCTTCTAATCTGTAGTCCCAATCTCATACACTCCACTTACTGACCTAAGAGGTGAGAACATTAAAACTTGGTGAATTCTAGAACATCAGCGTCCTAAAAATGGAAATTAAGTCTCCCCTCAGGGCAGTCTGTGGCAGAGTACAGCTTTCTAATTTTTTTTTTTTCTAAGTACACACACAGGTATACATATACACACACTCAAATGTGCAAATGCATATGTATACATACTTTTATGTATAGATACATATAAGTGTAAGAAAGAAAAGGCAATGCCATTGGGCTTGTAACTGTCTGCCCTTACCAAGGACAGCGAGTCTTCAGGTTTTGTATCAAGGGCACATTGTTATAGGAAAGCAAGCCCACCATTGAGAGCAAAACAACAACAACAAATTTAGCATAAACTGTATTCTATTTTCAGTTGCTTAGTACAGTTTTATTTTTCAGTCTGAAAAGGGCTCCACTGTGTCAGGCCAGATCACCTCCCAGCATGATGTGACCTTCCTTCAGGCTGGCCACTCAAGTAAAGTCAGAAAGTTTCTAGGGCACTGCATTTGAACCACGGTAGTTTGAGGCTGTTTTAGACCACATTAGCAACTTTCTCCGGTACAGATTGCATAAGCATTTCCCATCATGTTGTTCTTTTGAGTTCACTCTAAGTCAAAGTTACTTATGTATATATAAGGACAATCTTATAGGCTCATCTGGGAATCACAGTGAATCAGTAGATAGAGGCAAGCAAAGAGCTAGTATGTAAACTTCCAGGTATTATTTCAACGAAATCAAAGCCCTTGTTTTGCTTTCCTGCCCCAGCTACATATAATTTGTTCACCATTTATCTATTTGAATTTCAGCTGCACAGAAATAGTTAAAGCAGCACTTAGCAAGACTCGAATCAGTTACTGAAGTTGAGTCTTTCTTGTGTTTCTACTGAGCTAGGGACATAGGAGAGATCCTGATCTTTCAGTCAGAACCAACTACCATCACTGGAAATCATGGCCCACCGCATCTAATGAAACACGTAGCACACATGGCCAGGCACATCTGGTTGGATGCCTGCCCACCCTTGCTCAATGGGACATTAATATAAACAAGTATGTCAATCCTTTCCACATATGCATCTGCTTAGCTACAGGTGGAGTTTATCTTAGATGTTTAACGACTGTAATTTGTGAGAGGGACAGAGACTTCTACAAAATTGTGCACATTCATGTGTTCTCTCTCTCTGAAAGCTTTTTTCCTGGCAGTCTAACCAGGAGGACTAATCTTGAGATTTGAAACAAACAGTAACTATATACCTAATACCTTTGAAAATAATAACCTCCAACATTTTTTAAGGCAGCCTTGATTTCCTCAATCAGAAGAAATTCAAATAAACTCAGCACTATTTAAAAACAAAGGAGTTAGGTCTAAACTAGAGCACTGGGAGGAAATGAGGCATGTGATTTCCACTGAGCTGTGCTCAGCGCACGCAAACAAGGAGGGAACTTTTTAGATTTTTAAAAGACCTGCTTCCAAAAGCCTTTACTTGTATATGTTGTACAAACTTACCTATGTTTGCATTTACTTTTTCTCTTGTTTTTACATAAAATACTTCAATTTACTTTAACCCTGACTTTTCAAAAGAATGAGTCTGAACAACACAAATCTGCAGTCCCCTATTAAACAGTCATTTAAGAGTCATATGAAAGATGATAAAAAGATAAGAGGTAAGAATCCCTCCTGCAAGACAGACTTTTCCTCAAATGTTCTTGCACTCATTTAGTAAGTTCTATTGTGGTTGCGTTTTAAAATCTCTTCCTCTCCCTACTACACTTCCTTCCCAAGATACCTATAAAAATATTTCAACATATTCTTTACAGAGAGCTACTGAAATTATCACGAACACAAACAATGTCAGCAATGGTTTACCCATGCAAAATGAGGAATTTTGCCTTCAGTTTGAGTCTCCAATTAAAGTCAGTGCTTAAATAGGACAACTTGGTATGTCTGATCACTTTTCAGTGCTAAAGTGTATCCTTAATATGTACGTGAAAAGTTTCTGACCTTTAAGGTGAGATTCTCTGAGTAATTTCTTCAAGAGCGATGGAAAAACAGAATCTGATTTCTTTAGAAAACATAAATCCATTTTGCATGAACACCCAATAAGCTTATTTTCCTTCCAGCATGTGCTAAAAATATAATTGACTTTTTTTTTTTCCCTCAGAAACACCCCCTACTGTTCTTAGATAATCTCTGGCTAAAACAGCAGCAGAATAAAACGGTTTGGTAAGAGTCCCTAAAAGACTCTCAATTCACTGCCACTGATCTTGCCCATACCGCTGGGCAATCCTAGTTCTACAGTGCAATTTCTCTGTCAATACGCAAAAGATAATTGATTTCATAAAGCATCTGCAGAACTATGGTAAAATAGTACCTATGGTACCATGTAACTAGTAGTAACTATGTAACAGTTACTTTGCTACTTTTCCAAACATTAGAAAGCAAAATAATATTTTATAAGACAACATTTAAATTTTGGAAATGAGGGCTAATCAGTATCGTGTGGGGTAACATAAGAGGAAGATAGATCCTGAACCTCTGTGTATTTGAACAGTAGGCAAAGCCAAATGTCTTTTATAACTCCGTATCACATACCATAATGAGGCTTGGGAGAGAGCCTTTAAGCTTCTAAACAGATTGGCTAGTTATCCAAATCTTTCTGTTCATTTTGGAACAGCAAAAGTCTTGTCCAGTTCAGTTTACTGTTGAAAAGGGATTGAAATGATTTCTCTAGTGATCAGAAGTTTTTTAGTAGTTCTGAGTCTTAGTCCATTAAGTACCAAATTATTCCGAGACTTCTTACTGCTTCAGCTCTTGGAATTTTTTATTTGCACATAACAAGAAGAAATGGGTGCACACGTGTTCATGCAGACACACACACGAAAATGAAGTGTTGACTGCATTTTTCTGCCTAAATCCCACTGTTTAATTTAGAATTCTGCTCTACTCTTCTGTCTCAATTTCAGGCACTGGTGCAGCTGCACCTTGAGTACTGTGTCCAGTTAGGGGCCCCTCACTCCCTCACTACAAGGTGCTGGAGCGTGTCCAGAGAAACATAATGAAGCTAGTGAAAGGTCCAAAGTACAAGTCTTATGAGGAGCGGTTGAGGGAACTGGGGGTGTTTAGCTTGGAAAAAAGGAGGCTTAGGGGAAACCTAATCACTCTACAGCTACCTGAAAGGAGATTATAGAGAGGTGGGGGTCGGTCTCTTCTCCCAAGTAACAAGCAATAGGATGAGAGGAAATGGCCTTAAGTTGTACCAGGGGAGATCTAGGTTGGATATTAGGAAAAATTTCTTTCCAGAGAGGGTTGTGAAGCATTGGAACAGGCTGTCCAGGGCAGTGGTGGAGTCCCCACCCCTGGAGGTATTTCAAAGACATTTAGATGTGGTGCTGAGAGACATGGTTTAGTGGTGACCCGGCAGTGTAGGGTGAACAGTTGGATTTGATGATCTTAAAAGTCTCTTCTAATGAAAACAATTTTGTGATTCAATTTCATCTAAATTTTGTTGAGAATTGGTGTGTATTACCTATCAAACATGTATTAGTATAAATAAGATTAATGATAAACATAAAAAAGCCTGCATATATATCTTCAATAAAGATTTAAAAATTATAAAAAACTTTTCAAAAGTGAAAAAACCCCTTACCCCCAACTACTATATGCTAAGGAGAAAGAGGAGAACACAGCTGGCACAAGCAGCCCCAGACAAACTCAGACTGTGATAGATTAAAAAAAAGGTTGAGATGCAGGCTGGTAGTGACACATGTATGATGAGATGTGCTACAAGCAGCCTCATGGCAGATCTTCAGCAAGACTGACACATGAAGAGTTTCGGCCTTTCAAAATAAACCACTACAGAAAATTGCTTTCAGTTAATTGGTAAAACCATGTCAGAAGGAAGACCATCACGAGAAAGATAAGCTCAAGACATAGTCCTTGATGCAGCAGGACAAGGAAGCTCCAGCTCCTTGGACACATCTGCCAGATGAACACTGGCTGCTTCCTCAAGACTGTGCTCTTTGGTCTGGCAGAAGAAGGACCAGTGATGCAGACATGGCTGGGAGACAGACAGCAATGATACAGCAGATCTGATAAACACCCTGAACAGAAAGGAAAGGTGGACAGAGCACACAGCCTGTTTCCATGGCTGTTAGTTTTTATGTTATGGGGAAGAGGGGCTAAAGAGAAACATGCTCTATGTGTCATTGTGGGTTTGTCTGTTTACTTTTCCTTGCTGATTTGGGAAGTAGGCACAGCTACAAGAACAAATGGTGAAATGCAGAGATTTTATTCAAGTTTGGTTTTTTAAAGTAATTTCCACAAACAAAACGTTTTTGTTGACAACACTTGAGCCAGAGAGAACCTGGACAGCTTTTCAGGAATTAGGATGAATAGTTAAAACAGCCAGTTAGAAGACATATATAAAGATGAAAATGCAAAGCCACTACATTTCATAGAGTTTTAAACCCAATTTGACAGTGGTCTTGAAGGAATAAATATGGAAACTCAAAATGTCATTTTTACTGTAACTTTTTCAAAGCTAGAATCACATTTGAAACATTTGGCAAACAAAAAGCAAGTGCTGAATCCTTCTTCTGACTATTTCTCAGAAGCAATGTTTCCCTTTATTTCAGACTGACTGAAAAGCACCTTGTTGTCAAACCGCAGCTGCAAAGGAGTCCGTAGGGAGGAGAAAGGACGGGAAGACTTTCTGCCATGCACTCACAGCAGAAGCAGATTTCCCCATAACTTTCATGAGAAAGGAGAGGGTTCCTGTGACATGGCCTGACTGAATGGCCCGGGTGGGATGTGATTCCACTGCTCTCAGCAGCACCACCATCAGCATTCACCTGTATTGCTTTTATTCCACATACTGCCCTGCCTCTCTACAGGGGATCGTAGACAGTAGTGCAAGGAACTGCTCGTTAGCTTTCGCCAGTGTAAAAGCTAGGTGATGGAGCTGGTTGTATCATTTATACATTTGTTCAGTTACACAATGCTGGTCAGACAGAATTAGATAAAAGGCAAAGCAGGCCTCAGTCAACCTGTCTTTTTTCAGTGTCTTATGAATAGCAGAAATATCTCTGTTAAGGATTTCCTGAAGCTGGACCAAATGGAAAAGAAGGAAAAAAATCGACAGTTTCTGGTCAAGACCTGATCTAACTCAAGTATGAATTTCTGTCTCTTAACAGTCTTGTATATTATTTGCTAGGTTTTGAAGAATAACAGACACCAAATTTTTGTACAAAAGAAGAAAACAAAGAATGAAATTAAAGTCCCCAAACAGATGTAAGAATATTATATTTCTATGCCTTTCCTTAGAGCATTTGGAGCATTTCTGTATCACAAAGCTACCTACCAGCTTTTACTGCTTTTCCCCTCTGCTTTGACAGATATTCTTATTTTCCATTTTTTTGTATTCCCATTACTTAAATGGAGCTTCTTCCTTTTCCCCACAAAACCCACTCAAAAAGTAGGTGAACTGCTTGAAACTTCAAACCACCCCTGCCTTTACAAGCTGTCATTAACTATTCACCACTTGGCTCCCAATGTGGCAGGAGCTGCCTGTTCTTTCCCCACAGTTTAAGATTATGCACACTATCACCCAGTGGGGAAGAAGAACCACTCAAGCTCAAAAACCTATGTTTCTGGCTTTACACGTCTCTCCCTCTGGATATGGATTACTATCTGGGCTTTCAGTCATAATTCCTGGAATGATTTGGGGAATATATCAGAATCTTTTCATTATTTACAGATGTTCACAAGCAGCTGGCAGGAAGAGATCTTAGAAATCATATCTGTCAGGTAAGGCTAGATTTTGAATAAAGACAGTGACAGGATAAACACGAGGAGTTGCTGAACATACCTATCTTGTTTAAAGTGTGGGAGTGAACAGACAGACATAGGATAGGATAGACATCAACAGAACAAAATAGAATAGTTCAGTTGGAAGGGATCCGCAAGGATCATCTAAACCAACGTAATTATAAAATCTATGTAGTTCAAACATCTCCAAAAGGAGCCATACTTTCCCATCCTACAAAAAAGCAAAGAAATCATGGTCCAGGGCAAAGCATATACCTCCTTGTTTCCACCATTAACTGACTCCCAGTAAACCAACAGCTGGGTTATTCACTCTTCCTGCTGCTGTCCTTTAGCTTGTTTATGTAGAACCTAATGTATAGGACTGTCTCTGCATCCAGCACTGCCTCTTTCATTTCAGATGAAAACCAGAAATGTCATATTAAATACCATCACAAGCCCAAAACCTGGTACACCTGCATTCATGTCTGTTACTCTTTTTTCTCATGAAGAAGTATCAGTGATATCCTGAGGACTTGTCTCTCCTGAGAAAAGGTTACTTCTAGGAGCTGGCTATTCTCAGTGCTGTGGTCAATATCTCCCATACAATGCTGTTTTTCGAAGTGATTTCTGGTTGTGTGCTTGAAAACACAAGGATTGTCTTGGACAAGTCATTTAATCATTCAGTACCTCAGCATCCATACATAAGAGAAAGTGCTGTAATCTCAAAATTAATGAGAACTGTGCCTCAGTCCTCATTTTCTGAGCCTATCGTTAAACCACAGGGGCTATTTCCTCAAGGCACAGCCTGAAGATCCTATGAGTACGTGCTGGCCACAATATTATAAATTACAAAACCAGGTGTAACTAACAGGACCACGCAGGGGAAAAAAGAAAATCATCAAACCAACCACCGAAGCATAGACAATGCAGGGTTTGCTGCTCCTGTCATTTTTAACAGCACCAGCAGTCAGAACGCTGCTGCATACGGAGCATCGTGTTTCCTCTCTGCTCCTAAGGTGAGAGTTGGATTTTTCTCAGTGTGATGTCGGGTTTCCAGAAGCAGCGCTACCCAAGCTGCCAACCTCAAGGACAAGAAGTTAAACAAGAGCATAAATGTCACTCTACAGGGAGCCTGTTTTTTCCCCAAGCTAGAATTTAAACCAAAAGACTGTAGGAAGCAGACCCCTGTCAAGGCCAAAGATTAAATTATAATCACCTCCATACGTGCTCTGTGTAGAACAGTGCAAAAGTGGTCCGACATGAAATTACCTCTCAAATGAGATTTCTCAATTAACAAAATAGCTCTTCCTGGCAAACTAAACATTACTGCGTTGTTTCAGGAGCTTTTCTCTTAGCATGAGAAAATGATACATTATCAAAGTAAATTCTTTATTCATTAACTCCAATCTGAAAATTCCCCTGGAGTGCAGCCTGTCACAGAGGACTGTATGACAGAAACCATGCATAGAAATACACTGGTTCAGAACTATGTAGCTCAAGCAGCCTATAAACAAGACTGAGTTATCACCAAAAACCTTTGTACTTTTCTAGGACAGAATCAAGAAATCACGTCTCATGGGACGTGTTAATTTTTATTTGCCATTAATGAGCTTTTCCCATCTTGAAAGTAGATTCCACCCTAACCTCTGTCACATTTACCCCTGGTCCCCAGAACTGGCATACACAAGTTTCTTCAGCTGCTGTAAAGCGCTCCCATCAAGATCAAACCCTGTTAGCTGGTAAGGGTTCTCACCACCTTTTCATGAAAAAGCTCGCTTTGCTCACTCTTAATTTCCATGTTCTTACTCGCTTCCTTGCAGGGCAGTCTTCTCTGTGTTCTGTGCCAGCCCGTGCACATCCTCTGAATTCTCCTCACACATCTCTTTCTGCAATCTTAATTCCTCCCAGCATATTCTTTTTGGAGACTTCTCCTCCTCATGAATATTTCAGCACACTATTTTTGTCTGAGTTACTGTGTGATGCATTAGTTGAACTACTCCATTTTTATTAGTTTATTATTTACCATATCCTTCTTTTCCTATAATTTCCAATGAAATATTTGCCTTCTCCTCCCCTCCCTGACATCACACTCATAAGAAGAGAGTAGAGGCCAGAGAGATGGCCACACTGATTTGTTTCGATGCTCTTTTCCATTTTACCAGGAAAGTACCCACCTCACCAGCGACACAAGAAAACATTGATTTACCCATGTATTATTTAAAACTAGAAGCACTGTATCACAAAACAATGCGGGATGGAAATATGTAAGAGGGTGCTCACAGACTCCTGGGGCAAAGCTGACTAAGCTTCAGCAAATGAAATAGAAAACGCTAAGGCTGTTTTGCTGCTGGCCCCTGCAGATAACTGCAGGCCCCCTGTGCAAATCCGCTGGCTTGGTATAGGAGTTACTTCATACAGCACAAGCTTCAATTCTGCACCCTGCTGCTTGTGCAGGTGTTGTCGTTTATAGGCAGAGTACTCTCCTTCTTCATTTCCCTGGCCATTTGCTCATCCAGTTCAGCATATCTCCCTGTCCTTGATACAACTGTAATTTCCCCACTTAATTCAGGAAACCTAACAGCTGCAAGTCAGAAGCAGGCTCACCTTTAGAAGGCATCTGAAATAAGCAGAACTGTGAGCAGGTGTTCCTTTCAGTCTTATCATCACCCTCAGCACACACATCTTCTCATTTTCTTTCTTTAGCTGGGAGGGAGTGGGGAAGGAAGGCAGAAGCATCCCCGTTTCCACAACTTTTTTTTTTTTTTTTTGTTACAGTGATAAATCTTCCAGGAGATTAAGAATTCTGAGGGATTTGAAAGTAGCTGCTGCCAATCTGCATTTGCAAAAAGGGACACGTCTTTCAAGTATGAATAAAAATGCATTGGTAGAAGGAAGGTGGGAAAGGAATGGTTCTGTACCTCCAAATGTCGGAAGTTAAGAAGAAATGTGATTATATAACCTTAAATCTATATTTGACCCAATTCTACTCTGAAATCCCCTCAGCTACAATGCCCATGGCTTCTTAATTGACATTCAAATATAGTCACCACACTGACTGCAAGAGCAAAAGGTCAGGGATATTTCGATACAGGGTCAACTGTTGAGCTCAGCTGTTCTAATCCCAAGAGGTTCCTGAGGACCAGGAGTGTCAATAACCTAATGGGGCCCAAATCACAGTGTCCTGCTGCACGTGTGCTGGATGGACATGCAGAGCATATGTGAGTAGGCAGGAAAAAAGAAAAATTATAACTCTGTGGGTCAAGGGCTGATACACTTCCTATTTCAGTGCCAGAATGATCTCACCTTCTTCAGCAAAAAGGAGATGTTCAGCATTTGCTGCTGTGCAAGTGGCAAAAAAGCCAAACAACATTGTGTTCTCTGTTTCAGAGAATGTTTTTGTTAGACAAACAAGAAGAAAATAACCAAAAGATTTCTAAAATCGATGATTTCTCTTGAAAGAAAGCTTAACAAGTCCTTCCTTCGGCTCTTTTGGGGATTTTGTTGTTGTTTGGTTTTTTGGGTTTTTTGTGGTTTTTTTTTGGGGGGGTTTTTTTTTTAGAGGGGAAGGAGGAGAAGAATATAATCCAAAGCCTGAATGAATGTCAAGTATACACTTCTGTATCTCTGCAGACATTAAATCTCAACCCTTGAACAGGCATTCCTTGTATCTGTTCTGGTAATGGGGCTCTGGAACATAAAACTGAAGTTGCTTGACCATGGTGAGATATAATCAGTATCAGTAGCGGAACCTGGACTTCTCAACATTCTGTCCTTGTCCTCCCACCCTCCGAGTCACAAGGACGCCAGGACAAGCAACCACACTGGCAAAACCAACCAAGCCACAGAAATCCCACAACGAGCTGCCACAGATGAAGGGAAGGGATCCTCCTTGCCATGCATTTTTAAGTCCATTACATTACACGGGTTGTCCAGATGGCTTGTCAGCAGCACTTTGCCTCATCTCCTTTGCAATTAGAAATCCTGAGAGCTGGGAAGCCTGTCAGACCACAGATATTTCACAATCTCCCTCAGGAAGCTCACAGCTTGTTTTTGTGTTCAGAGACCTCTCAGATGAAACTGCTGGTTTTGAAGGATTTGTAATAAACAGGTACAAGATTTAATACTAAAGTTTTCATTGTTGACAGAGGCCAAGCAACTTCCTCTGTTAAATAGTGTGTAAAGAGAAGATGCTTAAATAGTAAGATTTGCATGTTCAGTTTTCCTAGCTCTGTGTACCCACTCAGGTGTTGTTACTGTGCCTGTTCAAACACCAGCTCTAGTCCACCTTTTCCCAGTGCTCAGAAGTCAAATCAGTCACCAAGAACATAGATGATCCCATGTCAAGAGGGTCCTGTCAAGTCCTACTGTGATTGTCCTGAGTGACTTAAAGACAAGGAAGAAGGTTTTCTGGAGTAGGATGAGCTCAGTCCTCTGGATGAACAGAGCTCCACAGGGCCTGAATAACAGAGTTTTTTCCCTTGGGCCAAGGAGAGGAATGAGAATGACCTTAGTCTAAAGACCAGAACCTGTTCGTAGCAAGATGATGTAGCCTGCTCCAATGACAGAAGGACTTAAACATGCAGGGTTGTGAATCCCAGCTATTATGCTCAAAATATGGGTATGCAAGACCTAGAAAAGGCAAATCCTGAGCGAGACTCATGTGTAGTACTTCTCAGTTGACAGTTTAAATACACCTACCATCCTCCAACTCCACACATTTGGGGTTTTTTTTGGCATCCTGTTTCTATCTGTCCAACTTTACAGGCATCAAACATGAATCCCAGCTATGGATTCTACTAAATAACAAGATGAATAAAGAAGAAGAATGCCAGGGTTCAAAAGTAGACTCTTTGCTTATATGATCTTTAATCATTTTGGAAAACCTAAAAGCCAAAAGATTAACTTTTTGGTTAAGAATAACAACTTTAAAAGACTTTGAACCAAATTTGGACTTGAACATCATGATGTTGTCAACAACCACCACTTTATAGTTTCTTCATCAACCTGATTTTGCTTTGGTGCAGAAAAGAAAAGGAAGGTAAATAGTACCATGGTTCAGAATATGAGAAAAATAAACTGTTAGGTTAGCTAAGTCACTTAATTTCCTGTCTTAAAATTATGTTGGTGTTGTCTTTCTGCTTCCATTTTCTCCATTTAGACTGAGTTTTACAGGCAAGGAAATATTCCTCAGCCTTAGCATGGACTATACCTGGTTCAATGAAGTGTCCTAGTTTGGGATTTCATTATTGGTATTTTAAAAGAAAGAATGTCCTAGACACTAGAAATAGCTTTTGTTTGTCCTGAAGTTTTTACAAAACATAGGTTGTAATTTTGCTGCATAGTCTTAGAAAAATGTGTGCTTTTATAGGAAGTGCTTAACCTCAGTGTCAGAAGCACTGCTGAAAAGGGTTGTGTATCAAATGATTTTAACTATGCCTTCATCCAGAAGTGGACCAGGATTTAAATAGCTCATGAGACTTCAAAGCAATTACAGTAAACACTGTGGAACCTGAAGGAAATCTTTTAAGATACTTGCAGGCTGAACTGAAGTATCTCCCTCGCAGCCATAAAGATGTTTCATATATACCTCATTGAGTCCTTAACACTAAAACTGAAACGGTGGAGAGAAAGGCATCAAGTTGCCTATAGTTAAATAATAATAGCAGTAATTTCAGCTCACAACCTTTTCTGTATACAAGGGAAACATCAGGCTTACACGGCATAATCAAGCTGCTTTCTCTGGTATTTCTGCTTATTTTGTGCAAAAGCCCTTCCCTTTCTCTGTAGCTTTGAATGGGCATCAAGGTGCTCTACTGACCTTCCTTTATCACACAGAGCTCTACCCTGTTTCCTCAGCAGCTAAGCAACATTAAAGAGAGAGCTCGGGACCGACAACAGTTTCTGCTTTTATGCTCTAGTTGAACAGCAGAAAATATGGAGTTGATTATCATGTGTCTTGCCTCCAATGCTGCAACAAACTGCTTCAGGCTCTCTCCAAAGTACACTGCAGTAGGATAAGTATTTTCTTAATCTTTCTCTCATTATTTTAAAAATTAGTGCTAAGCTTCAAGACTTAGGTTTCCAAGTAAATGATTGAAGTTTTCTACGTCTTGTTAGGAAGTATAGGCTCAGGCAGTAAGCCTTAGAAAGGACTGTCATCCTGAGACTGTGGTAGTTAGTCCCTTTTATATCAGGCCTTAATTGCACTGTCCTGATAATTGTGTCATTTCCAACACCGCATTAAGCAAGGTGATTAACATCAGTCACGCGTGATCCAGTCTGTCACCATCCCCTCCAAGGACAACTGTGTGCACATTGCGTTGTTTCAGCAGAACACATACATGCTCTTCTACTATACAGGGTAAACTAGACAAAGCCCCTCTGGTTGGGAGAGGGATGGGGAACGTTGGCTGCTGTTTCCTTTTCCCCCAGCTTTATATTGTTGAGTACAATGTCATATGGTGTGGGATAACCTTTTGCTCAGTCAGGGTCAGCTGTCCCAGCTGTCCCTGCCCAACTTCTTGCGCACCCCCAGCCTACCTGTTGGTGGGGTGGCGCGAGAAGCAGGAAAGGCCTTGACTCTGTGTAAGCTCTGCTCAGCAATAGCTAAAACACCTCTATGTTAACAACACCGTTTTCAACACAAATCCAAAGCATTACCCTGTACAACGTACCATGAAGAAATTTAACTCTATTCCAGGCAAAAACAGTACACCAAGTAATCATTATACATATCGAAGTCCTGTTTTCCTGAAGATGGCTCAACACCTGCCCACCAACGGGAACTAGCAAACCAGTCCTTGTTTTGCTTTGCTTGTGTATGTGGCTTTTTCTTTACCTATTAAACTATCTTCATCTCAACCCACGAGTTTTCTCACTTTTACTCTTCTGATTCTCCCCCTTATCCCACCAGCAGGGAGTGAGAGAGCATTTGGGTGCTTTAGTTGCTGGCTGGGGTTGAGCCATGGCACTTCACACAAGAACCACACACACAGCACCTCGCACAGGAGCATATAACAGCATTGCTTATTCCACCTGAGCACACTCAGGATCAATGCTGACCAGCGTGTCTCTGCCCCTCACGGGCCTCCTATGTAAACACACCTCTAATTCCAATGCAAACTCCATTTCACAGTCCCAGGATAGCTCAGTCTTCTACAAAAACTTAGATTTCTGTTTAGGCTGAAAGAAGATAAACTGTTTCTTACGGGTCCCATAGATAACGTATTTCTGTTACAATTTGGAAAGAAAAAGCCAAGAGAATTGCTGTATTCTAAAATTCTGGAAACAAATGTGACTTTTTCTTCTTCTAACGTTATCTATTCCCTCGCCTTTCTCTTCTTACAGAACTCCTGCTAACAAATGCAAGGTTAATTAACTGCACATGCTGCCTTGTTGATGCCAAAAGATACAGAATTATCTACCTGGGATCCCATCAGCAGAGAACAGAAGAGGAAATCTAGTTAATCTCTCAGAAGACAAAGATGTGCTAAAAAATGCTCTTGTGATGCCTAAAGAAAAGTTTTTATACTGCCTGTAGAGTAAGATTGGTGTAACAGTCAAATTAAACCACTTGGCAGTTTATTTTAAAATGTTCAAGTCTGGAACCACAGAGCTCATATTGATAAACATAAAGTTGAATGCAGAAACACTAAACTAGTAGGAAAGAAACCTTTAATTTTGCCTTAAGTTTACATAGGCAGAGCCAATATATCTTTGCCACCTGAACTACAGATTGTTGAAGTTGGAAGAGACCTCAGGAGATCATCTAGTTCTAGACACCCGCTCAGAGCAACGTCACCTAGAGTGCCCGTGTGCAAAAACTGAATAACTCCAGGGATTGAGACTCCTTGACCTTTCTTGTCAACCTGTTCCAGTGTTTGACCACCCTGATCACTGTGCAAAAAAAATTTTTTTTTTTAAAGATGGATTTTCTTGTGTTTCAATCTAAACCTCTTGACTCTTATCCTTTGAGTGAGTGCTGCTGAGAAGAGTCTGGCTTTGCCTTCTTTGCCACCCTCATCAGGTATTTATACACACTGATAAGATCACCCTGAACCTTCCTTTCTCTAGGATGGACAATCCTGTCTTTTTCAGCTTCTCCTCATACATCAGACAATCCCAGCACTTAATAGTCCTCATGATATTTTGCTGGGTTCACTCCAGTACATCTGCACCTCTCTGTGCAGGGGAGTCCAGAACTGTTCCCAGCATTCTAGATGTACCTCAACAGGGCTGAGAAAAGGGGAAAGGTCATTGCACTCAACCTGTTGGTGATGTTTCTCCTAATGCTGCCTTAGAAACTGTTGGCCTTCTTTGCTGCAAGGACACATTGTTGTCTCATGGTCAACACCAGAGCCCTGCCGATTCTTTTCTGCCAAGGTGCTTTCCAGTCCAGCTGAAATACCATGAATCACCACATAAATACTAGTTTTCCTTGTTTGTCTTTTTCTTCTCTCCTTTCATACCAGTTTTGTTTTGAAATATTGACTATGAAATAAGAAGCTGACTGCTTTCTTCTCACCAGGCTTTGCACAATTATATGTCATTCCTAGCCAATCACTAATCAGTACCACAATGCGTAACAGAGTTCATTGTTAAGGTAACAATCATCTCAAAGTATTAATTCTGACTTCTTTTAAATATAATTTTGAGAAGTCTTATGACTCATTAACCTATCTCCATCTTAAGAACAAGAGTGTTCATGCACCACTGTGCACAGTGGGGCTGTATTTTGTCATGTACAGTGTTCTTTTAAAAGAACACACGTATATTGCCTTCTTTTTCTCTGCCCAACCGTGAAAACTCCAGTGCATATTTTTGTATGCGTACTTTCCCACAAGTGGTTAGAGCAAGAACTTAAACTCTAAAAGCATGGTACAGAATAGAAAGAAAACCCCTGGAAACGCAAAACGTAATTCCATTCTCAACTGAGAACAAGCTTCTCCATCTTGAGTATTCCTTCAGCTGGTCTGGAGACACTCATGAGCAGGGTGCACAGTTCGACTATTCCCTCTTTGCTACAAGTACCTTTGGGATAATCACATTACCACCCATTCTGCACTGACCTGGCATCCCTTGGTTAAAGTTTTGGTTTCATGATACCACTGGCACCTTCCAGGGAAAAAACCTCCACACGCTTTTATTAGCCTTTGCAATTTTGGAAGAGAAATTTTTATAGCTATAAAAGCATTTCAATTCTGTAGAAATGTGATGTGCAGGGGGCTGAGTGCTGCACTAGCATCAGCCTGGCATTTGATCAATAATATAAACCGAGGTGGCTTTCTTCACCATATAGCAAAGTACCTCATAAATAAACCAAGGCCATATTATCATATTCATTATAGTCTGCAAAAATATTGTATGGAAACACTAGCAGCAGAGATAAAAACAAGACATCAGAAATTCTGTTCTATTCTGCAGGTGGTAGAATTATTTACTGTCACTATGTCATGTTACTCCTAGGTTCCTTGAATTCATACTGAGGAAATACACCTTTCTGGTATCTTTTGACACTAGAAAGAAAATTGCTCCAAAGGAAATATATTCTTATATATATTATTACATGGTTTGGGCATGGGAAGACTTTTTGCCCAGTGCTTAGATACAGTGCAAATAGGATACGGTGAGACAATAATTTCACAAGACAACTTTTATCTCCTCCATCTTTATCTAAATCATTTAATCTGTTATTTAAAATGTTGAATATTTTGACAAAGATATTAAATACCTTATTTCAACCAGTTCAACCTCTCACTTGCAAAAAAACTCATTTCCATTTAAGCCCTACAAATACTCATTTCTTTTTCTCAACACTTTAAGTTTGTCTCTGCACTCAGTGCAGAATGAGTCTGCTTTTTTTCAACTTATTACTATCAATATTTCCCCCATGATAGAAAGTACTGCGGTGAGTTTGTACTGCAGGATGAAGAGAGTAGGGAATTAATGTGACCTTCAATTCTTTTGAATGGTTCCCTACATTCTGAGTTTGGGAACTCAAACACAAGCAAAAGTGCTTTGCAAACAGTGCCTAAGCCAGGGAAGAATGCCCTATTACCAAGCACAGAATGTGTGTCACAAGCATGAGTTTATAGGGTACAAAAAACTTGAAATCAGCCCTTCAGAATTTAGCTCATGAACTTCAGGGGAGGTTTAGGTAGGACTAAGGTTTAGGGAAGGCTTAAGCTGGATATGAGGAAAAATGTCTTTACAGAAATGGTTGTCAAGCACTGGAACAGGCTGCCCAGGAAGGTGGTGGAGTCCCCATCCCTGGAGGTGTTTAAAAGACAGGTAGATGTGGTGTTTAGGGACATGATTCAGTGGTGACCTGGCAGTTTAGGGTGAACAGTTTTGCCTTACAAAAATACAGAAAAGGTGATTCTTCTGAGTAATAGTTAGGTGCTTTTATATTTGTGATACATGTTCTGCTAATTTGTGTTGCCTGTAATGCATATGGAAACTGAAGATCAAGCAGATAGAACTTTTCAGGGTACCCTAGACATGAAAATTACTTTTGTGAGAAGCATCTAAGCACAATTACCAGATGCAATAAAGTAAAAAAAAAAAGCTTTTTATAATTATAAAAGTCTACGGAATGAGTGTTGGAACAACTGAATTGCACTGAAAATGGTGAGGAAGATAACAGGGCAGTGACGTTAGGCCTAGTTTTCATTTCCGTCCTAGCTCAGAAGTTAAGATGCATCCTACTCCACCCTCATGCTCCACGACTTGGGAAAATTCAGCTCACTCAAAGCTAGAAACTGTATTTTGCCAAACCTATGTTTTCTTTCTCACCTACCAACATAATCTGCACGTAGCTTCCTGAGACATCCAAAACATCGTCTAGAGCTGTAGAGCAGAGCTGAGGAAAAGTGGTGCAGCGAAGAGAGTAATAAAATTGGATTTTTGGCAGAAAAAGTTAATGCAAAAAAGAGATAAGAAGTCAGCTGCAGGGAAGAATGAGACTAACAGGTGAAGAATTAATTAAGAGTAGGTCAGTGGCAAAGGTTGTAAAAAGGTCTCCTGACATCTGAAGTAAAAATGGAGAGTGAGAAAAATAGCGAATGACATCTGTCTAATTAAAGTACTGGAGGTCTTCAGGTACAAGTGGGTAATTTTTAATGCTCTTCAGTATCCAAATTGCAATGTTGGCAGGGAGATGATAGAAGCTTTAATCACCACCGGTCCACCCCACAGCACTTGATGCTGCTGACTGCCACAATCTTTACCAACACCTTCGCCCCGGGGCGCACCGTGCCGCAATCCTCACCGCTGCCACCGTCCTGATTGCTGCAAACGCTGCTGCTGACTTCTCTTTACTCCACTGCCCAGCTGCTGCTTCAGAAGATGGTTCCTGTTGTCACCTCCCAGCCTGGCCCTGCACGTGGACTGTTGCTGCCGCCAACGCTCCTGGCCGGCCCCTGCCTGCAGCCACGTGCTGCCATCGTCGAACTGACTGGTACAGTTTTTTTCCTACTGCTGCTGTTTCTTTAACAGCTGTATAACCCTTGCTGCACCAGTTTTCTAATCCTATATCAGCTTGTTAATACCTTGATGTTCAGGATGTAATGTCTTTCTATTATTAAAACTGATTTAGTTTTCCAAACTTAAGAGGCCTCACAAAGTTTTTCTTTCTTCCTACCTCTTAATCTTTTCTCCTGGAATAGGAGGAGGGCTGACTGGAGAGAGATTTTGTCCCATGATTGGCTAGACTCAGCCAACCCATGACAGTTTGAGATACTTAAGGATATTCAGTATGACAAAGTTAATATACCTTGCCTTTCTGCAGAAGACTCTTCTGGTCAACAACTCTTCCTAATTGTAAATCTTCAAATTGTAAACCATTTGGGTCTTCATCTACTAGTAATAAAAAGACAATTATATAGCTCTGTATCTAGGAGTTTATAAAAAAACATTTGTATCTCTGACTTTTGGGTCCTCTCTCTGCAGGGAATCAATAATTAAAGAGTGGTATCCACAGGAGATGATAATAAATCCATTAACATTTCATATTTCAATGAGTGATCTGTAAGGTGCCATAAAACAACTAAAAAAATTGTGAAGCATAAAGAGTAGTGAAATAGTAAATAATTATCATGAAAGGTCAGTCACAACATGCAATCTGAATCTCCTGGTGAGTGTTACATGGTACTCTGCGGGTCACGCGGGAGCCCAGACCTGTACACTCTGTCTTTCATTAGGCTTCTGTAATTTGCGCTTGGCACATGCTAATGCATCTGAAATTACACAGCGTGACTTCAGCCAGAACCAGCAGTAGCTTGTCAATATCTATAAGTATACACAACCTTTCTTTTAAATAGTTTGTCTGTTAAAAGGGCATTTTATTACTGACAAACTTGAAGTAACCCTTTAAAAAAATACTCTGTGACCTTACCACTAGGTTTGAAATACCAGAAACAGTCATGATCGGAGCACACATTGAAGTCTTGATACCAGCTGAATATTTTGCTAAGTTTAAGAGCAGTCTGTAGGCCTGGTAGAGAAGGCAGAGTATAGCTACAACAAGCAAACTCAATTCATTAGCAAAGTTTCAAAGCCAAGTGCAGCCCTGCTTCCATGCTCTTTTCATAAGGTTAGAACCTTAGTTCATGAATAATGAACTCCTACCAAAAGTCCAGAAGACTCCATTTCTTGCAAAAAATACAAGAGGCAAAAGATTTCCAATACAATTCTGCCGGCTCCAAATTAAACAATTCCAACTCAACAACATCTGAGATGTTTTAAGGCTTGAGTTTTTGTTTTGGTTTTGAGGCTGGTTTTCTTTCTACTTCTGTATTCTGGAAGGGCATATTGTAACCTATCTTCTGTTAAACAGTTAGAGCCACGTTTCCCCCCTTGCTTTGAAAAAATATAACAAAACTAAGTTTGTTCTTGGTAATTCACTTCTGCTTCTGCAGAAATCAAGGAAAATTTTTTTGCGCCACAGAGTGGGACCTCATTTTTTTTCTGAACACCCTTCTCACTCCTTTTTTACATGAAATTCAGTGATTCAACCCACCGTGAACAATCACAGAATCACAAAATCACAGATTTGTATTTTAAGGGAGCTCTGGAGATCATATATTCTGACCCCCCCTACTAGGGCAGGTTGCACAGGATGGCATGCAGACGGGTTTTGAATATTTCCAGTGAAGGAGATTCCACAGCCTCTCTGGGCAGCCTGTTCCAGTGCTCTGCCACCCGGAAAGCAAAGAAGTTTCTCCCCATGTTTAGATGGAACTTCCTGTGTTCCAGTTCATGCTGAAACATGAACCGGAGAAACATCCAGTTTCTCCTGAAACACTAACACTACTGCAACACAGGTTCTCCATTACTTGATAGAGTATCCTTCGTTACAAGGCTTTTGCACACTGCTCACCAACGCTTTCAGCTGCAATCTTGTAATTAGTTTAGTGATGATTTATAATTTTAAACCCCAAGGTTGAAAGGAACACCTGGCATTGGCTGATGTATTCCCAGGTTGAAGTTTTGCAGTGATATACTATAAACAGGAGGTTAAACCAACAGGACTGTTTAGTTACAGAAAACTAAACACCATCCCTAAAGTCAAACAAATAGAGTTATTTTTCTATTATAAAATGCTTATAAAGGAGGACTTTATTGCAGAAAAAAAAAAAAAAGAGGTAGGAAGAGATTGTGCCTTCTGACATCCATTGCCAGAGTAAAAGACATCCTAGAGGAGGAGAAATGAAGTGCTGTATTCATTCTGACATGGGAGTGAGGACTCATTGAAAAGCAGAACATCTTGGACATTTGAGGGAAAGTGCAGCCAGGTCTCTGTCGAAATCAGCTGTTACTTTGAGTGTGTCAAACTTTTTTTTTTTTTAAACTGACCACAAAACATGAGCTTTGTTAGCTGAAGTTTGCACTTGCCCTCAGGTGCTAGAAAGTGTACAATAACTTCGCAGCTGCAGAGGCTGGGCATGGTTTTGTGTATTCTTTAAATGTTAATCAGCCAATTCTCTTTTTCCTATTAGAAATCCAAGCCTGTTGAGAAGCTGAGTTTACTGTTAACCCACCCTCATGAACACCTCTCTTTCTCACAGGCCGCACCCTGCCCTTCACAGTTTGTTATGGTAAAAACTTGCATCACCACAGGACTTGTTCTTTAAGAAAGGTCTGAAGGGAATACTACTTCCACTTACTCAAAATTCCCAGTAGCCTTTCCAGCTGAAAATATCAGGGTTCTGTATTTGGTGTATGAAATACGGGACTTGGAAGATGTCGTAATTATTTGACTTAAAAACATTAGTTTGAAGACTTTTGCTGGACAGCTGAAACTACCAACAGCAGACAGAAATTGGGGGTAGAAGAGAGCAAGAGAACTGCCAGTCAGAAGACATTTTATCTATTTAGCCTTTGCTCCCACAGTTGTAAAGAAGTGAGACTGAACACCATGTAGTAGGAAAGGTAGAACAGCACTGGTGAACCACTGTCTTAAAAAAAAAAAAAGCAGTAAACTAACTGCCAGCAAGCATGGTTCAAACACATGGTTATGCCAAGATACTAGGACTTTCCCACTGATTGGCACCAACTCGTGGGTACAATGTAATAGATGGAATGGAGGAATTATATGATATTACCCATCTCTTTGTCTATTCATATGTGCTTACAGGAAATTGAAGCGCAAAAATCCCAAACGCCAGCCTTTGTACTTCTGTGGTGGAATATCTCCCCAATAACTATTACTGTCCCGTTCTCTCAAGCTAACGTCCTATTGACTTTTCTGCAACTGGATTTTCCGTTCAGGCTCACCAGCCATGGCTGTGCAAATATTGCCTGCTAAAGCATCTACAGACAGTGGGGTTGTCCCAGAATTCAGGATTTGGATGAATAGTGTTAGTTACTGGCCAGTCCACACTGAACCCTATTTGACTCAAATCTGTTTGGTTGCTGACTTCATCTTGAGAAAAGGCATAACAATCCAAAAAACACCCAGAGCTAAAGAACTCGACAAGGGGAAAAGCCTGGTAAGTAATACCAGAAAAAGAAGCTACCTACCTAAGTAATGGTTATTATTAAAATAGAAAATATCTTGCGTGAATCACATTAGGGAAAACTACTGGTAAACTAATGAATGTACCCATGCTCACAAATGTTGCAATCCACCTTGCAGGCAAATGTCAGAATTTCTTTCCTTAAAATCCAATTTCAGATTTGTTGCAATATTTGGGGAAAGAAAATTCACAGATGTACTTTGCTAATAACTTCATTAAAGTGCACCTGAACAGAATAATTAACAGCCTCTCCAGTGTCCCTAGACTAGATTAGTAATCACTGTTGATAAAAGATCTGTTCACATCAAAGAGATAACCGACTTTTCCCTGGAGAGAACACTGTTAATGCCCAGCAACTGTTGATGGGGTAAGCATTGGGAGGAATTATGTCCTTGAAATTTGTGAAGGCACATCTGCTGTGGAAAATCTTTGTTATTGTTAAACAATGCTAAATATTCAGTAAAATGCAAACAAGGTATTGTTGTGTCTTGCTGATTTTATTCAAACAAACAAGAGAAAAATTTCAAGCAAGCAGTAATCCACGTCCACTACAAACTAGTCTTACCATCCCTAAAGCATCCAAAGCTTGATTTCTATCTACATAGAAAAACAAAACAAAATTACCAAGTGACTTATAATTTACAAGTCTGCAGAAAGGAGGATATAGACCAGATTTGTATAGCAAAGCAGGTTAGACAGCTGTTTGCAGCCCACAATCTGGTTACCACCGATTTTTAATAAAAAATAAAACTAAGTACCACCACAAATTAGTAAGACATATAACACCTGGTATTTAAAAAGTCAAGCCTTTCAGAAGAAAGCCTCTGAAGAAGTCTTTCAGATCTACCTGATTATGGGAAATACAACGCTATTTTACCCATTTAACACTCCTACTATTAGATATCCCTCAGAAGGAGAAGCCAGAAGTTGCTTGTTAGAGAACTTCTGTCCAAGATGACCTTTAGGTAGTCAAAAGGGGTTTGCCTTCTCAAAACAAACACACAAAATCTAAACTTTCTGAAGATAACCTTGAGAACATAAAGCAGTTCAAGCCTGTTTACGCTACAACAGCTGCACTCTATTTCTGCATCTGCTTTCCAAGTCAAGTTTGCATTTTTGTCATAGGAGTCAGATAAATAACATCCTTGTACGCATCAGTTTATTTTTCAGATCTGTTCATATAATTTGGGATTTTGTCACCAGTCATTTGCTGAGGAGGGCAGAAGTGCTAATGAGCAGTGAGGGCCACTCACACGCACCCCTGGTTATCAGAGCCGTGTCAGAGTCTGTACAGGGAAATCATCCTGCCACAAGGCCATCAGAGGGAAGCAACCTCATCACTCTCCATCCTGACCCTCTACCTGCCTCCTCAGCCCCAAAGAAAAGGAGGCAGCCAAGCTACTGCTACAGCAGGCAATCTGGAGACTGGCTAACCAGTTATTTCCTTACCAACAGCATTTGGAAACTGAGGTAATGTCAGGAGAAAGCTAAGAGTTTTAGTTTCTTAACTTCGTCACCACAAGCACCTGGGGAAACCCTACTAAGCTACTCCGCTTCCCCAGGCTTCCAGAAATCCCCTCCCCTGCCTGCCCTGTGCTTGGCTGACTGGTCCTGCTCTGAGCATGACCGAGAGCCTGGTGCTATTCTGCCAACCGCTGCTCCTGTGAGAACCGAGTAACATGCAGTACGGTCATTTTTAGGGAAGGAGAAAGAGACTTCAGAAAGAGCTTTCAGCAATTACTGTGGAATCACAAAGACAACAGATTTAGGTTGAGGATAGGAAGCACATTTTGAATTTGTGTGTAAAAGGAAGAGAGGGGAGTAATTTGAGGAGAAGAAAGATAATTGTCTACTTTATTCAGGGAACAGCGGTGTGAATCGGAGACGGTGCTAAACTGAGAAAACCAGTATTTTATCCTATTATCGCTGTAACAATACAAAGGACATGCCACTGTCACAAAATTAAAAGGCACCATTAAATTAACACACAAAGTGCTGTTATAAAAAACTCTGGTAATTGCAAGACCACATCAATCCCTCAGAGAATAGTTTCTTCATGTAGGTTTCCATGCTTCAGGAGACTTTTAAATGTTTCAGATCAACCTACGTCCACCTCATTCTCTGTAACTATTCCTGACATATTCTTATATAAGCAGCGATGGGTTTCCATCTGAAAACTTCCAGTCCACTTCATTATTTATTGAACCTTGTCCCAGATCAGAATGATCCTGCATATCTTACACCGCATTAGTTACAACAGACAAATATCACAAACACGATTACGTAACAGCAGGACTGGGCAGAAGAAGAAGGTGGGTAAGTGATAGAAATTGGCTTTAGCTGCACAGTAGTTGAATAAAAGTAGAGAAATACAAACTAATGGACAATGTACTGTGCACTTACTGTGTTTTCCCTCTTCCTTGCCAGACTACCACCAACTGACACCACAGTCATTGTGCCAGAAGTAAACATGAGCTAAGAAATCATAACTGCAAGAGTAAGGCTGGAAGGACTACCGCAAAGCTCTGTATTCCAAGCCAGAAGGAACAGAGTTCTTCTGCTGAGAGTATGGCCTCAACTTCATCCTCTAGAAGAAATTCGTCTCCCTTTTAAAAACTCCCCAATATTGCAAGGGATCAAACGCGTGTCAGCAATCTGATTTAAGTACGTCTAGCTTTCAACCAAAATTTTCTGTCTTTTATTTAAATGCAGAATCTCTAACAATTAGATACTGCACACAGTCTGTTTTTAATAGGCAGAGACAAGAACAAGTGCCCTATCTGTTAATTAAGCTTTTTGTATCTCTGCTTCTGAAGCATCTGAGAATGTCAAACAAATCATTGATTATCACACACTTCTAGTCATCTTCTGAATTTAGCATTTTATCATCTTACTGAAGGATTCCGCGCTGCTGCTGAGCATACTTCTCAGCCGGCTCTGCTGAGCTGGCTGTTCTTCCCAACTTCACCTGTGCCTGCTGAAGGAGATTATCATGTTAACTGAAGCTACTGAAGTCTTTAACTCTGAATTGGTCAATAAATGTTTGTTCGGTTGAAAGCGAACACGTCTGAAAGGGGCCCGTTTTTTTCAGGACAATCTGCTTTTAAATTAAGAAGTTAAAGGCTGTTAAATATTGTGTCTATTTTTTTTTTTTTTTCAAAACAATAAAGAGGACCAAGTCACTGCACATACAACTTTTTTTTTTTCCAATTCACGCACTCTTTGGATCCCCACTGTGTCATGCTACAGCAATAAATTTTACTATTTTTATACAGCAAGTAATGGCGGAAATTATTATTTTTGAAAGATGTCTATTTATAGGGCAGGGAGAGGGTAGTAAGTTGGCACTGGACACCATTATCGTGACATGTATGTCCATTGATTTAGAATTGAACAGATTCTTAAATGAGCCAAGAAATTATAGAGTCTAACTCATTGTCTCATTTTAAAATATTTTACAATTTAAAAGACAATTTAAAAAACAAATGTAGGGGTTTTCTACGATAAGAATTCAGTCTTTGAAGTGTTCAGTTCATAACAAATTTTAGAAAATTGTAGCTTTAATCACAATAATATTGACAATGGTGACCATACAACTTGACAATGCCATCCAAAAATGCATAATGATATGCACGGTAAATTAAGTCAAAATAATCTGAATTACTAATAAGGTGCATGGTTGGAGAATTTTAAGCTTTAACACGAAATACTTGTTAAACAGCTTTGGCTGAGCACATCATACATCAAATCAGACAACAATGTGACTGGATATAAAAATTAGCAATATACTAAAAATGAAGCAATTAAGGGGAGAATCTAGCAGCAGACAGCTTCAAAATTAAGTTATTCACTCCCTTGCAATTGCCACTATTTCCCATTTCCCTGCTACATACCCACAGAACAAATTTGGGAGTTTTAATTTTTTACTGTTTTTCCAGTCTCTCGTATTCCCCATTTTAACTCTTTTCTAAGGTGCAAAAATATGACTGTCAAGTTACATATTTTCTTGCTGAATGGTCATAAAGTGCCTGGAATTTTGAATTAAGCAATCTCAGCAGGGATGTGTGTCTAAAATAAAGCTCCCGTACATTACGTGTAAAGATGATGTGATGGGTTGACACTAATAAAAAAGAGAATTCTTGCCAGAGTCACCTTATTTTACCTGAAGGGTCAAGAGGTAAGAGGTAAAGGTTGAGATGCTTTTTCTAGCATTACTGTGCAAAATATTGAAAAGGGAAAATAAAAAATAAAAATGCAACCCGCCCTGTAATCTTGTTTTTTATGACTGTGCTTGAAAAGCAGATGTACTCTTTCCACTGCATACCTAGTTACCTATTTCAGACAAGAGTCATTAAGTACAAAAAGAGTAAAACAACGTTACAGTCTTAAAAAGAAAAAGCATTGCTTAGACACACTGTGGAATTTGGATAGCAAAAACCACTTTTCAGAGTTGAAAATTCAAGGAGACAGGAGTCAAGAGATAAATGCTCCTGGCATCCATTGTAATATTTTGTAGCAGCTCTGTTTAATTAAAATATAAATTATCTCATTACTAACACCGAGAATACCTAAAGCGGTTAGCAAGGCTCTCAGCAGAATAAGAAACATAAAATAGAAACCAATTACAAGTAGTCTGGAAACAGACATTGCTTTGAGTAGAGGATTACAATTGTTTGATTTAGATGTGCACAAATTAAGGGCTGCGAGGAAAGAAGGCAAACAAGAAAGCTGACTCTTGAAAAGCAATCTCTGTTTCCTCGTTGTAGCGACTTGGTTCTCCACCAGCTGTCTGAGAAGCAAAGATCACTGACCTGCGGAGTCAAGGGAGGGTTGGTGGAGGTTTGGGGTTTTTTGGGTTTGTTTTCATTGTTTTGTATTTTGTGTGGAAATAGCATCGTTCCTTTCAAAAAAGGAGGATTTAAGGGGGAATTGGCGACCATGTAAAAATCACTGAAGTTAGAGGAACTGTGAAAGGCTCCTGAGGTTGCAAAACATTCACAGTCGCACTGAAAGTTCCCCTCCAGATACCTATAGGTGGCTGCAAAATCCCTTACCACCGGATTCCCAGCAACAGGCTTTTCCTGTGTGTTTCTCCTTTGAATAGGTGGTCTCAACAGTCAGTCAGGCTTTGGTTCCTGCTCCATCCTTCAGCCATGTTGCTCCTAACACCCAGCCTCAGGACAAAGTTATCATATCTATATTTAATAGCTATGGGCCTTGCCGATCAGAGGTTAGAAACTTTAATAACAGCCACGACAAGAGTGATGCTCAATATTTATCATACGTAAAAGGAAATATTCTCCATTTGCCAGTTTTTAATACACCAGACACCTTAGAATCAATAGATTTCATTGTTTTCATGTCAGCTCTGATTTGCTAACCCTAAGCAAGATGGAATACAATTACTTGCTAAAGCAAGAACCAGCATTTTCCCTGAAGTTTGACTGCAGAATGTTTTGGAGTTCAGCAGAGGGAGTGGTAGTAGTACTACCCTGAGCTTCACTCCTGCTCCAGCAACATATTTCTGCCATCTTCATAGTGCCTAAATCATCAAAATACAGAAAGGGCAGCTGCTTTCATAGCCTCTGAAATCACTGGAAGTCTCAAGAGAAAGCATTTTATTCTGAGAATTTTGAATCAGATTTCTTGATCAAAAGAGCTTGGGATATAAAAGCTCAAACGAACTCCCAAACATTTTGAGATTCTCGTGTCAATGTTCCTGGAAAGACACAAACATCACCCCCTCATCATCAACAGCACACAAACTCAGCCTGGCCCAGTAGGTCAGACGTGGATTTTCCCTTCTATCATCCTTCCTTGTCAGGAAGCCTGAAGAAAATGAACCATTTTTATTAAGTATTTTATTGAGTATTCTCTCAGCTGGAGAATACTCAAAACTTTTCTGCCCTTTCTACTTTTCGCAGAAATATTGTCCCATTGAACAATCCTGTAAATCAGAGAACTATTTTTTAGCTGATATAAGAAGAATCCAACTGAATGTGAGCGCTAGCTATTATACTGGCTACAACCTGCTTGTAATGCAGTGTCTCATTCCAGCTCACAGCACTAGGACAAGGTGAATACCCAGTAAATAAATCTACTCCACTGTTTAAACGTGAGGCTGCCCAATGCGGTACGTGACTGTAAAACTGTGCATGACAAACGAACGTGTACCTGAACAGGGAAAAAGACACTGGGAAGTGAAAAGACGAAAAACACCTCTGGGAGGACTATTTTCCCATCAGTTAGGGAGAAACAATTCTTGTTACGATGAAGTCACTTGAATGCCATTCTACAAACTGCATCCTTTGAGCTACACATTTCTGCGTTACACAAAAGGTGACCTTTTCAGTATGCTTATAGGAGTTTCAGTGCTCTTTATGGGAGTTTCCTGGACTTTCAGACCCTTTCCCCAAAGGTTAGTCTGGTTATAATCAGAAAGGAAATAAGACAGCAAGCTATTCAAAAAAAGATAAAACATCCAGATCTATTCAGTCTTTTCATTATTTTTTTTTTATTGTATTTCAGAACTATGCCTGTATCCAAGAAGTGGAAAATGCTCTGGTTTTTGGAAAAATCTCTGCCCACAATTCATATGTCAGACTACTATGCATTTAATAAGGCGCATTTGTCAGCAAGGACGTAAGTTTGCAACAGGCTGGGTAATCTACCTCTGGCAGCAGTCTGCCACAAGCTTCTGGAGAAATGACACAAGACGTTCTGTAACCAGCAGAATTAAAAATCCCCACTGCACACGCCTTTGTCACACGGTATGGTGCCTAGATAAGGGACAAGTTTCTGATTCCTCTGGGGGCGACTGAGGAATTCTCTGATGTCTAAGGGCTAAGCACACATTTCTTCAGAATAACAGATTTGATGTTGAGGAAAGAATTGGGAAAGAATTAAGACATTAAGTCTTATTGCCTTTGGAAAGGAATAGTAAACAACACATTTGGCTAGGTGTCATGTTTGCAGACAGATAAAACTAAAATACTACTTTTAAATTAAAATGCACGTTAGCGCAAGAGCCGAGATTTCAGTCTCTTGCAACAAAGAAAAAATCTCTCAAATGAAAGAAACCCCAACAATCTTTTCTCCTGCACTTACCCACACCAAAAACTTAGGCCCGATTTTTGGGGTATTTTTAGTGAAGCTGACTCATGGTTCATGTTGATTTTCCACCTGCTCCAATTTCACTCTTCAGGATTTAGTTTTTTGTCCTCTTGACAGCCGATCTTTCAGCTGTATATAATTTTTTAATTACACAAATGTATTTTTACTAGACCCTTTAGACCACCACACCTTACAAAACATGTGCAAGCCATATTACAGTCTGGAGAAAAAATGTCAAAGTGCTATAAACCTTTTAGTTCTGGGAATTTTATGTAATTCTCCCTTCCTTCTCGCTTTCCTCTCTTCCCAAACAGAATATGTATTAGTCTCACAAGTGTTTTCTGGCAACCAGAACACATCTATCAATTTAACACTGGAGAAAATTTAATATCTACCTTTCCCAGCAATTCCCAGCCTACAGACCTGAATCTTTTCCAAAGGATTGAACTGAATTTCTAAGTAAGGAAAAAGAGCCCAAGGAGAGATCTTTTCATCATTTTTTTTTTTTCCCATCTTTGTCTTCAGTTCTTTTTTTTCATTCTTCTGCAGCCCACTGAGACCAGGGGACAGTACTTTGAATTTGTCAAAGATAATATTTCATTTGCCGTAAGTTAACCCCATACACAATCTATTTTTTCTTGGACTTTAGTTGCCATATGTCCTGCTTAGCACGCCTCATTTACCTAAAC
>NW_010428766.1:34204-35069 GCF_000710305.1 Buceros rhinoceros silvestris | reverse complement strand
AACATTTATCTATCACTGTATAACAAGTATTAAAAGTTACAAATTTTAGCAGTGAAATTACAGAACATTTAGTCTGTCTAAACTGCTTACCTGTTTTCTCTCTCAGTTGCTTTCACCTAGTAGTTTCTGGATATATGACACAAAACTAAGTTTACAGTTTCACATCAAAATATGTACCAATGAAAATCATTGCCACTCCTCTCACAGAAAAACGAGAATCAGCATTCCTCAAATACAAGAATTGCCACCCATTCATAGTTAAGTTACCAGAAGCTAGTAAGGCAGTTTTAATTCTAAATTAAAATTATAGTCAAGAAATCAAACCATACTTCATCAATGGATACATCTAGACCTAAGAGAGAAGCTGCAATTGCTGTCAGGATTTTTTCAATATTTCTTGTGTTTCCCACTCATTTAATATGTATACACAACACCAGTTTATAAATACTGAATTATCTATACTGACCAGCATTTAGTATTTAGAGCTCCCATGTCTTGAAATCAACTTCCACAGCAACTAGAAGTAGAGACTCTAGTATTCAATCGCTTGACTCAAACTCTAAGAAAGAAAAGGGATGCCAGACCTCATTTTCCAGTTGTATATTAAACATAAACTCAGTTGACTTTAACACTATTTGTATCCAGTTCATAATAACATGAGAGAGCATTTAGGCCCCACCCTTTCATACCTTTTCTGGAGCAGAGCCCCAGCTCTCTGTACCAGAGAGCAGTCTCTTAAAGTAAGACAAACAACTGCTTTCAACGCATACTCACATTCTTTGCTGCAACATATTTCTGCATCCTCCCTGGACAATGGCTCTCTGAAGAGAGCTCTCAGCTGTTTCCTCAAGCTTTCCTCTCTCAG